>NC_060905.1:6313839-6558839 GCF_014805685.1 Silurus meridionalis | reverse complement strand
GTATGCCACTTTTTGTATATAGCCGTGGCGAGGGTGAACAAGTGAACTCTGGTACTCGCAAGCACCGTGTTGTGCAGCTTGATTAAGGACTGCACACTATATAGCCAAAAGTATATGGACACCTGTTTATACTATATTGTGAATAGGTGTGTTTAGGGATGTTTTATTTTTTTATATAATATGAAGTTTGTGGACACCTGACCATCACCCGATTCTTCCCTAATATGATACCACAGTTGGACACACACATTTGTTTTGGATACCTGTTCCAGCATCAGTGTCCCTGTGCCCAGATTGAGCTCCATAAAGAAATGGTGTGTTAAAGTTTGATTCGAGGAACTTGAGTGTCCTTCACAGAGGCCTGATTCTAAATGACCTCACCTCAGACCTCCTCACCTAACATCAGCCTGATCTCGCTTATACTCTTGTAGATAAATGATCTCGCATCTGCACGACCGCAGTCCAAATTCTAGAAGAGTGGAGTTTATTAAAACAGCAACTCATTAACGATGCTCATGCTTTTGAGAATAAATGAGTGTCCAGATACTTTTGACCATATAGTGTGTGTATATTCATAGTGTATTTAAACCTTGTTTAGAGTTTGGTAGAGGTAAAGGGAAGACAGACAGACACACACACACACACACACACACACACCTCCTCTACCTTTCTGAAGCCCCACAAAATGATACACATTGTAATGAATTAAAAGCCTTTTGCTGCCACATCCTGTCTTGTGGTCTTATCAGTGGCGTTAATTAAATATCGCTTTATATTTTCATAAATTTTTTTGTGCAAAATACAGTGCCTGAGCCCCCTTCGTGCTCCACGCAAACACGTGTGATTGTTGATCATGAAAACTTGGATCAGCAGAACGCAGTCTGTGGTGAGCAAATCGAAATGCATCAGCGACACGTTTCCGTCATGCACAGTCTAATATGTTGGAAACCCAGTTACCGTTTAACCTGCTTCGTGAGACATTGCCCCGGTCAGGAGATGATGAGCACTTACGAATATGTCGTTTGTACTTGCTACAGCGCTTCATATGTGCAAAAAAAAAAAAAAAAGAGCACTGAAAATTACATCCACTTGCAACATTATGATTAAACCAGAAGGCAATTTTGTTGTGCATCTGTTTGTTTGGGTTGTTTTTTTTTTTTTTTTTTTGGGTGGGGGGGAGGGATTGGGGTCTTCTCCTTCCCTCTCCTTTTTCATTCTGTGTCCTTTATTCTCTCCAACAATTTTAATGATGTAAGACACGCTGTTACTTAAATGTCAGTATTCCAACTGCTGTAAAATGATGCTTTTATACTTTCATGGTTTTTTTAATTAGTGTCTATATTACTTTCCATTCCTGGTGTGGGCAGTGTAGACAGCATGTTGTAATATACAGTATGATAGATTTTTGCTGCCTTGGCCAACTAAAAATAAAAAAAAAATTAAATAAAAAAATTAATAAAGATAAAAAATAAAAATAAAAAGCTTACTGAGTATAATAAAGATATACAGTGATCTGTGTTGGTGTTTTTGTTCTTGTAAGTGTTTAGAGTAAATAAAATGTTTATACATTGCCAAACTGGTGTTGTCAGTTTATATGTACAATTGTCAAGTATAGTGTTATTTTTTTTTGTCTTAACGGACCCGCAACAAAGTGTTATTGTTACAAAGTTTTGCTGATTGGAAAGGCAGGGGTTTACACCCCAGTATCTCCAAGCTGTCAACTGCTTGGGCCCTTGAGAAAGGCCCTTAATCTCATGTGCTCCAGGGCGCTGTATCGTGGTTGGTCCTGCGCTCTGACTTCACTTGGTTATGTGAAGAAAGTTGTTCACTCGGCTGTAAAAAAAAAAATAATAATAATAATAATATTCAGGTGACCAGACTAAAGTTTCTTACTTTCTTTCTCTAGTTTTTTCTTTCTATATTTCTTTCTACAATTTTTCTTTCTACCTTTCTTTTTCTTTCTATTTTTCTTTTTTTATTCTTTTTCTTTCTACCTTTTTCTTTCTACCTTTCTTTCTTTTTCTAAGTGTATTTGCAATATAAAAATGGTATAAAATATTTTTATGATTTTATGATAAACCAAATATTAAAACTATTTTTTAGCCATTTTTAGTTTGAAATTGCCTCCTTCTGTTGGCAGATAATTTTATTTTTCTAAATATTCCTAAAAAGGACAAAAATGATCTTCCAGTAGAATAATACTGTTTAAAGCCCGAAATGAGTAGAAATATCTCCAGATAGACGTAATATTAAATTTTTTGGAATCGTATGATAGGAAATGCTAGATATTATGAGATGTTTTGCTTTTTAGAAAGACCTTGAACACACGCTCTACTGCATTTATTTGAAAGTCGTCTTCATGCTGGCCACCTTTGATGACTATTTTCAAGGAACACACGAGAAGCATCACTTTTAGCAGCATGGTGTTGGTCCACACTAATGCAGGAAAATGAATCAAATCGAGGAGAAACTTTTCCAAAAATCACATCCTGTGTTTCAGTTCAGCTCTTCGATTGAATGTCTTTACGTACTTCCGAATGAAACGATGGGTAATGATTAACACATTAACACTGGCATGTATACACTTATGGCTGCAATCGTTTCTGCCGCAGTGTCCCATTTAGAAGAATTCGCAGAGCCTCGAGCTCAAGGGTCCGACTTGATTGCTGTCTTTTAACAGCAGGTTAAACAGAATTAAGGCACAATGCAAATTGCAGGTCTGCAATGCAAATTAAATCATTAGTGCTGCCATGATCAGCCTGCACACTGGAGAGATCCAGCTTATTCTATCCCGTGGGCCATAAAAGAAAAAGAAAAGAAAGTTGATGTGATAAGGGCGGATTCTGTATTTTTAAATGCGCCTTTCCTTAGGGGCCTCTGTTACATTTAGCCTCCAATTGGGAGGAAATGAATGAAAATTGCATTTCAGTTATATTATGCTTCTTGTGATAAAGCCAATTAGCTAAGTTTTATCAAAGAATAATTATACAGGCCTAGATATTACTAAAAGGACTCCGGGATGCTTTGGGAGAAGGTGGGAGCATATGACCAGATGCACATTTTAAGTTTCCAGGAAGCTTTATTTCAATAAAAAACCAGAATGTTCTGCTCGTTGCACCATTTCCTTACAATCTGGCTGGTAAGTTAAACAACCGTCTTTTAAAGATACCATGAGGCGGCCACTTCATGAATCTCGCACCAGCTGGGTGGGTAAATGATGTGCCCATGGAAACGGCGCAGAGGGCCATTATGAGCCTTTTTTCTTCCTGATCAAAATAACAGCCAGCATCCTTCTGGAGCTGCTCCCCAAACTGCGAATGCACATCCAACGCTTGACCAAATATTGTGTGCCAATAATGATGTCGTTCCTTCCATGTACTTCATATCCGAGAACATCATTTCGACTCAACAAAGGCTCACAGGTTACACGACAAATCATAAGACACAATGTTCTCTCTCAGTATGAAATAAACTTAAAGAAAGCTTAGACCTGATGCCCAAATCCACCAATAAAATTCTTAATATTTGGGTGATGGTTAGTTTTTTTTTTTTTTAAACAAAACAAAATCATCAAAGACATGTTTTGTCACTTGAGTACTTCCTGGTTCACATCTTTTTGATGCCGTCCTTACATATGAATGCTGTGGGGCTTTTTTTTTGTTTTTTAGATCTTAAAACAGATATAGCCATTTGATCTTTTCAACCACGCTGTGCAGATTTAAATATGAAAACAGCAGAAAGGCTCACTTGTGGGGTGTGAAGTTAAGAGAGCCTCTTATGAGACACCAGACGCATCATCTATTTATAAAGGAGTTCAGCGGGAAAAAAAATTGTGAATACATTACTATGGCTTACTCTGTATTAAAGTCTGCATTACCAGTTGCCACGCTTTTATCATTTATTTATAATGATCCGAAAGCTTTGGATATCTAGTAACAAAATCAAATATAAAATCTGTGCTGTTACTGGTTAAGGATCATCACTGGAGTGACGAGTGGGATGCATGTTCTGAAGCATTTTATTCCCCTTACACCACCACAATTTGCCAGCGATGCCAAAGACCGTTCAGGTTACGTTTATTTTTGTGGATCTTACTGATTTCGTTATCACTTACCCTATAGCCACAAAAAACTAAAATAATACTCTATAGAAAAATATCTGCTGCCAGAATCTAATTCATGTTACACACTCAGACATAAATAATGTTATGCCTGGTCTTTGTATAATGTACTGTATGTAAAAGGAGTATCTTTAGACCATTCAACATAAGGCCATCTTCGATTGTGAAGTTTGATTTGGTAGCTCGATATTTAAGCCTCTGGGTTACTGAGTGGAAGGTTGGGGGTTCAATCCCTAGCAATTCCAAGCTGCCACAGTTGGGCCTTGAAGCAAGGCTTTTAATCTTTTCTGCTTCTGGGTTGCCTCATCATGCCTGATCCCAGCTTCTTAACACCCTGGGATATGTGAAGAAAGAATTCTGCTGTGCTATAGTGTATGTGATCGTTTAAAGCCTCTTTCTTTCTACAATTGAATGTTTTAGCAGGTAAATCAAGTTCAAGTTCAAGTTTATCTATAGCAATATATCTATAGCGCGTTTCACAATGGACATTGTCTTAAAGCAGCTTTATAGAATTTATGAATTAAAGTGAAGGATGTGTGTTTATTTCTGATGAGCAGCCTGGGTGATTGTTGCAAGGAAAAACTCCCTTAGACGATATGAGGAAGAAACCTTGAGAGGAACCAGACTCAAAAGGGGAACCCATCCTCATTTGGGTGATATCAAGAGTTTGATTATAAATCTTGAAAACAATACAAAATACTGAAGACTGAGAACTAACATGAGTACCGGAATGTGTGATTGTGAGTAATATACATAACTGATCACACTTAGCTGGCCGATTTGTTGACAGAAAAACACGGACATGGAGTCACCAGTGAGTTTTCTCTCACTATAGCTTGAAACACTGTGATATTTAACGTCTACTGTTATCTTCTTTACCAGGCAGTCAAAACTTTGTGCAGCGTTGTTTCATTATTTTCAGTAAGTCATGAAAATATGAATGATGTACTTTTGTAAGGAGGCCAATGGCATTCAACAGAGTCACAATAAAAGCCAATGTCCCTGGTGCCTGTGGATTCCCTAGCATTCACTCACGCTGAGCCATTGAAGAGTTTTCTCCAGCAATTTGGCAACTGCCTACCTTTGGTTTAACGCCTGTGTACTGGCTAATTTCAGAAATGTGAGGCCCCTCACTCTAGCAGCCATGTAATTAATGTGTCTGAGACTATTTATAGCAGCAAGATAGCGAGCGAGGTGCTGCAGATGGGTGGGTGGTTACACACAGTGGTCATAGAGGTCTGAGGATTGATATGCTTTGAGACGTGATGCCATTTTATTGTATTTTCCTGGGAAGCAGGTGGACGATAAAGCTAAAGTCTCTTGAATCTTGAACCACTGAATGAAAAACATTTATCTTGCTTCCAGATTCACCCACCGGACAACTGATGAATGAATTGTTTCTTTCCTCTCCCATCTTCATACTGTATTTATCTCACAGTATGGTTTTATTTAGATGATACATCGATTAGGCATAACATTATGACATTATAACATTATGACCGGTAAAGTGTATAAAACATTATCTCTTCATCATTGCACCTGTTAGTGGGTGGAATATATTAAGCAGCAAGTGAACATTATGTCCTCAAAGTTGATGTGTTAGAAGCAGAAAAAATGGGCGAGGGTGAGGATTTGAGCGAGTTTGACGAGGACCAAATTGCAATGGCTAGACGACTGGGTCAGAGCATCTCCAAAACAGCAGCTTTTGTGGGATGTTCCTGGTCTGCATTGGTCAGTATCTATCAAAAGTGGTCCAAGCATGGAACAGTGGTGAACCAGCAACAGAATCATGGGTGGCTGAGGTTTACTGAAGCAAAATAGACCTTTTAATCAGACTCAAAGCACTCAAAACTAAACTCAGCATCTTGTTTGATTTGACTATGTCTCTAGTACTGGACTGGAGTCTACTTGTGCATGATTTAGAAAGGCACACACCTGTTTGTGCAATGTCCCACAATTCACAGTGTACTTCGTTAAAAAAAAAAAAAAAAAAAACAGACCATAAAGGAACTTTCCAAGGAACTCTGTAGATCATTAAAAAATTGTTGTGACGAAATATGAATCTCGATTTTAAAGCTTTTAAGAACACGGGGGGAGGATACCGTACAATAGAATCATTGTGGGACCATCAGGGATTCAAATGGTCACTGAGATTTGGGAGTTTTCTGCAGAAATTTGTAGAACCTTTAAGGAATTTGGAGCACTTCAGGAATATTCCATATCTCAGCCTATAGCTTTTGAAGGAATTAATTCCCTGTTCCAGTTAACTCCAAATGCTACATCTGGAAATCCAAGTACTGCAATTAAACTAGTAATAATATCCCTACAACGAAGTATGGTGGTGGCAGCATCATGCTGCATAAGAGTCAGAACGGAGGGAATAATGAAGTGGAATACAAAAATGTCCTTGAAGAAAAATGGTTTCAGAGATTATCACATAATTTAAGACTTTACCTTTCAGCACAACAACAGCCAGACGCCAACAGCCGAGACAGTTTTTGAATGTCCTTGAGTGTCTTGAAGACCATGAAATATATTTTGTAGAGAGCTGAAGATGATGAAGATAAAGATTTTACAGATGCTCCTGATCCAATCGAGTTGTTCTCAAGAGGATCTTCGAGATTCAATCTGTAATTGCAGTTTGTATCTGCAAGGGTGCAAGAACAATGCAAAACACAGGGACCAGGTGTGCTGGATTGGACAGCTAGATATTAGAGATATTAAATAGAACAGAAACTGATCTCGAAAAGGGTATAAGCTTGAGTGTAACAGGGACTACAGCCACAGCCCCCACTTTTCAGATCTCACACTTTGACCACTAAAAATAACAATAGGATTTCCATCTTTGTATCATTTCAATCACTATAATTTCCACTTAGCAGGCTACAAATTAATTTAGTAATGTTTGTTTTCTGTGTCTTTCCTACTGGAGCGGTAGCAGCAAGTGAGGGTCAGTCTAAAATTCTCAATTCCAGCCAAAGATTCCTTTCTGGGGCATTCCAAAATATTTCTTTGATAGCTGTGAGCTATAAGCTCTCCAGCAGATTTTGGGTCAGCCCTGTGCTCTCTCTCTCCAGTAAGATGTCCCTGACATAGCTCTTTCAGGAGCTGTATGCTCTTATATGGTGCCCAAGCCATCTAAATTTAGAGGAAGCACCAGCTCTTCACTTTCTCATCATTCCTGGATTGTTGAAAGTCCTCACTGGATAGCAGGTTGTAAACCAAACAACCCTGTGGTGGAATCTTATTTCCCATACTCATCACTTCTTTATTCTAAACCTTTTGCAAATTATATGTTCCAGTTCATATAGTGACAAAACTAAATCTGCATTCACACTGTAGCCGTTAAAACCAAAGTCACTAAGTCACAACTGTGGCAAAAGATGAGTGTTAATTAAAATCCATAGGGGGCCAAAAAATATCTCTTCACTACCTCTTCTGTCCACAGTAGAATAAACTTCTAAACCCTGCGACTGATTATCTGAAGACCTGAAAAGTTTGGGGTAAGCCGTAGCAGTCTTGCGTGAGACATTTTTCTATGATTGGACCTATTTAGTACAAACATTTGGAATTGCTGCATTCTGTTTGTTAGAAATGAAAAAAAATTGACATGCATGGACTATATTAACCTATGCTTATATTCCTCTGCTTGTAATTTTGTTCACTAAATCTTCTACATTTAAAGATATATTGGTGTCTGATTTAAATTAAGGGAAAAACCTATTAAACTTACATATTAGAGGTTCATACATTGAGGTCATATCAGACTGATAAGTCATTTGAATAGCATTCAATTATAAAGTAAACATTTTGTGGGAAAAACACATTTTGTGTGTATCAAGTTGGTTGATTTTGTTTGATGAACACACTTAAAGCAATACGTTGGTTAATACTTTTTTTCTACACTATTTGGTCAAAAGTATGTGGACACCGGCTCATTGCACCTGCACGTGTTTTTGTACCATAAAGTTCTCCAGAATTTCCATTCTGTGCATTACAATTTTCTTTCCTGGAGCTCAGAGACGCAAATCTATTCCAGCATTACAATACCCCTGTAGACATGGTCTGAGAAGGTTGGAGTAGAAGAACAATTCAATACAATTCAGTTTTATTTGTATAGAGCTGTTAACAATGGATGATTTTTCAATGCAGCTTTATAAATATGAATAGGTTCTTAAATACAAGTGTATGTATTATAAGTGCCTTATAAGTTTATGCCTAATGAGCAAGCCAGTGTCCAAGCAAAATTAAGAAATAAGAAAGAAACCTTGAGAGGAACCAGACTCAAAAGGGACTCCATCCTCATTCTCATTGAATGCACATTCATTATAGTTCCATCACTGTTGAGTGAACTGTTCAGTGATGGGCCCAAAATGCAGAACTGTTCATGCAAATTGCAGTCCTAAGCCATTGTAGCAGACTGTTTATAATAATTACAGACCAAATCCATCTTCATAATTCATGAGTTGCTCAGTAACTTTAGGATCTTTAGACTGTTCATGTGGAACCATCGTCAGCTGCACTGAGTGGTCTCCAGTTGAAGAGAACTCCATCCAGAGGTAGGGTGTCAGGATGAATTAGGCAGATCTGAAGAGAGAAAGAAAAAGACAGGATTGCTGGTCACATTTTCACAGAGAGAGAGAGAGAGAGAGAGAGAGAGAGAGAGAGACTAGAGGGGTGGCAGAAAAAGAGACACAATATTAGATATTCTTGTGTCACATAAACGTTAAAGACACAGTGTGATCAGGATATAGAAAGGGGCTCTGGTAAGACCTGTTATGGCAGGATAACTAAAAGGGAGAGCCAGAGGGTAACACAGACATGAGGGATCTCTCGTATATGAGACACACCGCCATCAACGAACCTGATTGAACGCATGGAAGTGAAGAGGGAACAAGAGCATCCAGAAATTGAAGGTCACCAAAACCCTCTATA
The DNA here is from genome assembly GCF_014805685.1 of Silurus meridionalis. Classification (NCBI taxonomy): domain Eukaryota; kingdom Metazoa; phylum Chordata; class Actinopteri; order Siluriformes; family Siluridae; genus Silurus; species Silurus meridionalis. The sequence continues at coordinate 6,549,784 of NC_060905.1, read as the reverse complement.
TCCATGATCCCTAAAGATCTGCTCCTTTCCATATGAAAAACCTACTGACCAACAGCTTGACTAAATCATTGTTTTCAGCCTAGACTTCAATTTCCTGACTTCAACTCTATGAGAAAAACTTCAGGTCTCTGAAGTGGTCTGCTTCAAGAGTTGAAGGAGCTCCAAAATCCCATCAGGGATAAAGCCTTCCTAGAAGACTGGGTTTTATTGTAAGAGAAATCTGTAGGTGGGTGATACTCGGGTGGTCGCATACTTTTACTTTGGGTCAGTAGTGGCCGGTGAGTTAAAGCATAATAAAGCACGGTGTCGGGAATAAACGTGTAATTACGCACGCACACACACACACACACACACACACACACACACACACACACACACACAAACGCGCGCACGTCTAATGCGGCCTGAGCGCAGAACTGACGTCCCCGCAGCAACAGACCAAATCATGGCAAGGCTGGATGCACTTCCGGTGACCATGTACGGATCCGTGGAGACTTGGAGAGAAAGGGAAGAGACAAAGCTGCTTTCGGGGAATCAGGCGTTTTTCACCGAATAAAGCCAAAAGAACGTCGAGCGTCTCGTGTCGCCTCTCTCTCTCTCTCTCTCTCTCTCTCCACCACTCTTCATCATCATCATCATCATCATCATCATCTTAAAGCAGCGTCGCCAGCTAGTGGCGCACATTTTCCTCCGTGCGCGTGGAAAAGTGCGAGGCGCGCACACCGGCACCGCACATCAGTGCATGAGCCGCGCACAGGTGAGCGCTTTTTTCCTTTCCTTTACTCATCTAACAACCAGCTCCTGACACCTCACACTCATTCATCCCGACGCAGAAAGCCAACTTTAATGCTTGTGTTGGAAAAAAAGCTCTATATCGCGCTGCTGATGTTTTTATTTATTTATTATTATCATTTTTTTTGCAGTTCAAATCTTCCGCGCACTGCTTCATACAGATGTGCGTCTGAATCTCCATCCTCATTCTCTCAGCTTCCCTCTTTCCATCAAAAACATTGAACACCTTCTGATCTTCTGTGGTGTTTTTGTTGTTCTGGTTGGCAGGTTTTTTTCTGGGTGGCTGTGGTTTTGTTTATTAATGCAGAATTTCTGGGCAGGTTCAGGGCGAGGTTTTACTTTATGTCCGAGCTGTTTTTGAAATAAAGAATGCTGACTTTGGTGGTTTTGTTTGTTTGTTTTTTAAAGCAAGTTCTTTTTCTTCCAAGTTTCAGTGTCAGTGTAGTTTTTATATGTTGTGCAAAAAAAAAAAAGGAATGCTGAGCTTTACGCACCAACAGCAAAGAAAAAGAAACGTAGTAAACCTGTTGCTTTATTTCTGTCTATTAATTATAAGTAAATAAGCAACAAATAAAACAAGCGACCGTCAGAAATTAAGCATTAAGTGCGATATGAAATTGTCCAATATGACAAGATAAAAAAAAAAAAAAAAATTAAAAGAAAAAGAAAAATCATGCATTTACCATAGTTTATTTGTTAAGACATAATTTACACACAGATGCAGATGACTGTTTTATTTTATTTTATTTTATTTTATTTTATTTTATATATATATATATATATATATATATATATATATATATATATATATATATATATATATTTATTTATTGATTATTATTATTATTTATTTATTTTATTTTTTTGACTGTTTATGCACAAAGCCACAGCACAAACATGGAAAAAAGCTTAAAAAAACATAAAAAATGTGATTTTCTATTGTAATTCTTTGCTGTTAAAGTAAGGTGGTGTTTTGCCCACATGTTGTTTATTTGAAAATATCTATTAATACATTTACTATATATTTACACATAAATAACTGTAATAACAAGTGTCTACAAGACTGATTTTATAGATAATATCGAATGAATAACGTTGCATAAGTTTGATCTATCATGAAGCCAGCCAGCTCCAGCAACATTGGCACCCTTGAGGAAACGGTCTTATGAAATTTTTTTTTAGAATTATTCAACATAAAATAATCTAAACAACTAATTCTTTATCTTTTAAAGAAATTGGAAATGTTAGAAACCTTTACAGGATATTAATTCATCATAATGATTCAAACAAAAGAGCTTTCAATATAAAATATTACTTGTTGACCTGTACAATGCAATGTGAAAAAATATTATATTAATCATAATCATTGACATCATTAAACTCTTGTTGGAAATGTTGGACTGTTAAAAACCTTTAATTACCTGGATGCATGTACATGTGATGCATGAATGCACAGTGAGAAGTGAGAACAAGTCCAGCACAAAGATCAAGTTTAATTCTCATGGTTGTTAAAGTGCAAAAGCAACTACTAAGCTACATTCACATTCGCATGATGTAGGTGGTCCAACAACTGGTTGCCATAGTAACTGCTTTTCATTCCACAAATCAGGAGTTGAATCACATAAGCTTTACTGTCTTCACTCTCATTGGTGGTTATTGCCCTTAGTTGCTCCATATTTGCAGTTAAATCTTTCTTACTTTTGTTGTTTTGTTGTACACGCCCACATGTATAAGATGATGCTCATGTTAACGGAAGTCACCAGTTCTCAGTGAAAGTGAATGATTTATGGTCACTTTGTTGCTGCTGTATGTTTTGCAGCAGCAGTAAGGGATAATAGCAAAACTATGTGTGGGATATGCAATTTTAATGCATTAAATGAAGCCGACTAGTCACATGACATGAAGGAGAGTACACACACCTAGCAATGGATTATTAAACTTATACCATGGTCGTTTGACAAGCTGAAGTTGCTAATGTTTGCAGTGAAAAAATTGACTGAATGGATAAATATAATTAATTTATATATGTGTGAGAGAGAGAGAGAGAGAGAGAGAGAGAGAGAGAGAGAGAACTACCTTTCAGTCAATCAGTTTAAGTATTCAGAATGACCATGCCATAATTTCATTATTGTATTTGCTGTTTGTACATTTTTTTGCTATTCCACACAAAAAGTGAACCCAATCCAGCTTTAGGCCGGATGCTGTTTGAAAAGGCTGCATGAAAGAAGCTTTTCCTGAAAGCATCTTACAAGAAAGTGTTACCATAATGCCAAATGGAACCATGTGGTATGGTCAGATGAGAGCATAGTCATTTTTGGTGGAATCTAAGATAAAACTGTGTCTAAGGGTGGATTGTTTATGTTTTGGAGCTGGTGATCCAGGGGTGTTTTTTAACACATTATTGATGGCATCATGAATTTTTGACAAATACATTTTTGTGTGAGAAATGGTTGCCTCTCCCAGAGGCTTAACAAATCCCCAACAATCATAATTCCAAAGCGAAGCAACAGACTTGGGCATTAACAAGTAGTCCTGCTTGACAAACGGATCAAGTTCGGTTCTATTATTCTGTCAGGATGAGGGTTTAACAAACATTAATTGTAGTTGTGCGATTGGTAAACATGCACGGCTTGAGAATTTATGATGAAATATCACAGAATAATAATAATAATAAAAAAATATTATTTATGTAAGAGTATGCCAATAATTCTGGATGTTTTTCTTATTTATTTATGTATTATTTATTTATTTATTTATTTGTTTGTTTACTAAAAACCCAGCTAAATACTTAAGACAAGGTTTTAAACTAAACCCCAGAAAATATTATTTTCTACTCATAATGAAAAAAAGATCTGTGATTTGATAACGTATAATTTCTGTTCATTTTTATTAGCATAATTTATAGCTCAAAATCTATTTCAATGGGCAAAATGGGGCACTTGAAATGCACGTTGTTGTTGGTAACGGACTGTTAGAAAGGGCATGAGAGGATGAGCCGGAGGGTTTGTTGCCAAGCCAACCGTATTTCCCTACATAGGACTACTGAAACTGAAACCTGCCATACTACCTAGTTTAGCAAGCTTACTGTTTCCATAGGTGTGATCGGATACACTGTGATGAAACTGAAACGTACATGCAGTTTTGTGCTAAACAGATGGAGGAAATATGTTTATAAGTAAGGGATAATCCATAGCAAAACTAGGTGTGTGTGATATGCTGTTTTATTACATGCACTACATGCATTAAGAGGTAAGTAACCACCTGAACATGAAGCAGGGTGTATTTAAATGGTGTAACAACACTTCACAATGGATTTTCCTGCTTATACCATTGTTCAAATTGACAAGTTGGAGTGCAAATCTGACTGGATAATTTTAACAATCTTTCAGCCAATCAGATTTAAGTATTCAACCTTACCATGGAATAGTTTAATTTAAACGATGCATTTGTTGCTTATGTTTTTTTTTTTTTTTTTGCTATTCCACAGTAAAAAGTGAACCCAAACAAAAGAATTACTGAACGTCTGAAACTAAATACTTTAAAGCTTTTGCAACATTCTCTTTTTTCCGAGTTTTCGGGATGCTAATTTTGCACCAAGATTGACAGGTTTAACGAATAAATCATAGAAATTGTTGTCAAGCATCGGTGAGACCCGTGATATGTGTCAACTGAAGTGTCAGGATTTTTTTTTAAGTCTGCATAGAGCCACAAGTCTCTTTCCCACAAGTCTCTGTTTCAGTGGAGAATTACAGCAAACCACATGGGGAATATGTGGGAGAATATTTAGTGAAGAGGTGAAGTGTGTCCACACAGCTGAATAAAAGTGAGTGGGTGACAGTTTGAAATGCTAGAACTGGAAAGTTAAATCTGGGAGTAAAATCAGACTCCCTCAAATGTGAAATGTATGTGGGAAATGTAAAAAGATTTACTGGAAAAATTAAACAGAGCCATGTGATTGGTCATAGGCATGTTCCAGTTCAGTCAACATTCTCTGATTGGCTTTTTGAGTAAAGAACAATATATTTAAGAAAAAGAGAAGAGAAGAGAAGAGAGAAGAGAAGAGAAGAGAAGAGAAGAGAAGAGATGAGAAATGAAGAGGAGACTAAAGAAAAGAACAGAGGAGAGCAGAAGAGGAGAAATGAGAATATGAGACAATAAAATGAGAGCAAATATAAAAATACAGAATAACAAAGAAGAGAGAAGAGAATGAAAGAAGAGAAGAGAATGAGAGCAAATATAAAATAAGAGAAGAGAAGAGAAGGAGAAATAAGAAGGAATAAAAATAGAGAAGAGATGAGATGAGATGAGATGAGAAGAGATAGGAAGATAAGAGAACAAAAAGAAGAGAATGACAGAGAAGTGGAGAACAGAGAATAGGAAAGAATAGAATGAGAGCAAATATAAGAGTAGAGAAGAGCAAAGAAGAGAGGAAAAGAAAATGAGAGAAGAGAAGAGGATGAGAGTAAATATAAAAGAAGAAAAGATGACAAATTAGACGAGAAAGTAAGAAGAGAAGAGAAGAAAGAGAAGAGAAGAGAAGAGAAGAGAAGAGAAGAGAAGGGTGAAATTAGAAGAAATAAGAAGAAATAAGATGAGAAAAGAAGAGAAGAGGCGAAATGAGAAGAAATAAGAAGAGAAGAGAAAAGAGGAGAAGAGAAGAGAAGAGAAGAGAAGAGAAGAGAATGAAAGCAAATATAAAAAGAAGAGAGAAGAGAGTGATTATATCATGTAGAAATTACATGCTTCATTAGTTTATTCATAACACACTATAATCTTGTGTAGAGGATGTAAACCCGCTGTAAGATTTACTCGGTTGAAGTCTTTTCTTGATTGTTGCCTTTGACACTGATACTCCTAGAGGGTATTCTTAATCTGGCAAACTGTTGTGAAGGGATTATTTCACCAGAATTCTTGTCATCTGTCTTTTGGAGTTCCTGAGCTCACCAGTGTTCCCTTTTTTTTGAAAGATGTTTTTAAGGACTTCATGTAAGTTACCAGCAAAAGATTCTGAAAGCAGATGCCACACTTGAAGTCAACTCTATTCCTTTTATCTGTTTACTTGTAAGTGAAATAATGAGGGAATAACACCTACCTGGCTATGGAACAACTGAGCTGTAATGATGATAGCAGTTTAGCTGCATGTTTTAATAGTGTGGCAGTGGATTGTATTGCAACATTTTGTAATATAATAAGCTACGTTTTACTTAATACTGTAACTTTATCCTTTTTTTCCCCAAAAACATAATTCATAACACAGTTCAAGGTTATTTTATAATCTAACAAATCACTTCAGTAATTAGTGTAGAACACCTACTGGAAAGTGGAGCTCTCTGGAAAAAGCAATATTACCAACTTGTACAGAGGATATATTCTATTAGTTGTAAATGCATCACCATCGAACATCCATGACCATTTTAATCAACGCTCATGTGTGTAATAGATTTAAGTCTCAATTTCAGGACACTCTATAGAGCTCGTTTGGTGTCGATTATATCACTGGTTGAGTTGAAAAGTTGATCACGAGTGCTAATGTTAGATGATGAGTATTTTCTGTTTAATTAATGCATCGGAACAGGAAACTCTTAACTGTTTTAGGATGCCATGTAGCTATATAATTTATTAGAACATGATTTACCATATGATCCATTAGCATTAAAAAGATATTTCCAGAAATGAAATGAACGAAGTGTAATGTAAAAGAAAAAGCTTCCCACAGCACGCTGTCAATTATTCAAAATAGGCCTTTTATCAGAGAATAACGTTCACTGATTCAGCTTAAACAGAAGTCTTGATTTTTTCTGTGCAGAATTAGTCAAAAACGTGATTTGGTAGAAACCCTTATTGAAAGTGACTTCTGTTTAGCTAATTGAGCAGTTGAGGGCTAAGGGCCTTGCTAAAGGGCCCAGCAATGGCAGCATAATGATATTAATATTCAAACTTACAACCTTTCAATCATGTTTAAACAGTAACATAGTTCATTATATATTGTGCTATCTTCTTGACACTCTGAATGAGTACCATTCTATTCAGCAGAGGCAGACAATAGCAGTTGATGTGGGCTTGAGTCGTTTACAAAAGCTACCATCTCACCACAGCTGCAGGCAAGAATCAGCGAAAATGCAAGTTCCACTGGCTGTCTATTTCTATCAAAATCAATTACACTGCACTCTCAAAAAGATGAGCGTCAAATGCCATTCTAATTTGTAACAGTAAAAAGGCGTGTCAGACTGCCCTTCAGCATTTTCTTTCTCACGACTCTAATGATAGTGAATCTGAACAGCTAACAGCACTTCGTATTCTTACTTTCTTTTCTCTCGTGATCAGACTGACAGCTCTTGCTCGGTAAATCGATCTCCATTGCGAAGCGTGAGTGGTATCATGGCTGACGTTTGGTTCGATCGTGGTTGGAGATAGGAATGGGGGAGCAAGGATTTAAAGGAGCACCAAATCCCAAACGCTCTTTTGGAACTTTTATCGCAGCCCTGGGGATTATAGTCTTTATCTGCTTATTGATCTTAATGATAAGCGCTGTAGTTCCGTGCTACATGCTTGACCAAATCTCACAGTGTTTTATACCAAACTTGCACCAATCAACAATATTTATCCAGCATCTGATTCCAAATCAGTGTGCAATGTAATAAAAATAGTATATATACATACATGCACTCTAATCAGTCTACTCACTCTAATCAGAGTTAAGTTAATAAGTTAAGAGTTTAAGTTCACATCAAACATCAGAATGGTTGTTGGTACCAGAAGGGCTGGTTTCAGAGTTTTAGAAACTGCTCACCTCCTGCTGAATTTTTACACATTACTGTGTGTAGAAATGTGGATGTGGTAGCTCAGTGGTTACGGCTCAGGCTTACTGATCTCAATGTCAGGGCTCAAGCCAAGCTGCCACCCTTGGGGCCCTTAAGCAAGGCCCTTAACCCTCTACACTCCAGGAGCACTGTATCATGGTTGACCCTGTACTCTGATCCCAGCTCCTAGCGGTGCTAGTATATGCAAAGAAAGAATTTCACTGTGCTGTAACGTACTTGTGACAGGTATGAAGCACCTTTCTTTAGAGTTTACACAGAATGATGCAAAAAAACATCTAGTGAGCAGAGGGTCTGCAGACTGAATTACCTTGATGATAATTATAGTAGATTAGATTATAGTTTAGAACACATAAAAACATCCAAACCTGAATGCTATAACTGTAGGAGACCTCATCAGGTTCCACTCCTGTCAGCTAAGTACAGGAATCCCAGCCTATCAGGGACACCAACTCACCCAGGAGATCAGCACTTTCTGAAATACTCAAACTGACCAACCAGACATCTACTATTTCACAGTAAGGCTACAAAAATAACACTTTATTTTCCTATTCTGATGTTTATTCCTGAAGCTCTTGACCTGTATCTACATTATTTAATTTATTGCACTGCTGAAATGTGATTGGCTGATTAGAAAACTGCTAATGACTGCTATTTAGGTATAATTATATATATTTCATATTGATATAGTATAGCACAGAAACCAAACCTGGATAAGGTAAGGTTTATATGAGAGATCCACTATTTATTCCACAACCGTTCCCTTGTAATTTGAGAATTGCATGATAATGGGTATGTCTATTAAGTGCTACTCAGGTTTCAAAACAGATGGTGGCACTGACTCATTCTCATGCACAATGGTGCCATGAAGGGAACAAAAACACACAGTCTGACCCATCACCCTGAGTCAAGTGTGCCAGCCCTTCGAGCACTTTTTAAGGGATTTTGTGCAGTCTGATTAAGGTGTTGTGTTTTCAAGACCTGATTTGATTAGGTTATCTGGTGAGTGGCTTGAAGGTCAAAATGTTTGCATGTACGATTTGGTTACGGCTTGGGCTAAATCCCCACCCCACTGTTGACCTTTTGGCGCCACTGTTTGGTGGCTCAGAATAAAAAAACCGACTATGTGACATTTGGGACGTTTCCCACATTCTAGAAGCACTGGCTTGACTTCAGCAGTGCTGTTTATCCTGAAAGCATTAGGACTGAGAGAGGACAATTGGCATTCACCACAATCACAGGCCTCGTTGTTAATAATTGGGGAAAATGATATGCCTGTTGAATTAGGTTGTGGAGGACTGCACAAACAGCACCAATACTGAAATGATACAGAAAGCAGGGCTAATTAATGAGAGTCAGATTTAAATATTCTAGATTTTATTCGTCACATAGTTATATACAGCATACAACTTGCAGTGAAATATAAACCTGATCAGCTGCTCAGAAAATTGTGTTAAATATTAACTAAGTAGGAGATTTTTTTTTTACTTTGGGCGATTTAATTAATACACAATATCTGAGATCACGGCATGATTAGGATTAGCTTGCTGGTTATCTCGAACGACACACCAAACAAATAACAAATTAAGAAGACTGGTTGTGTGAAAGCTTTCCCACTTTAGATGTCACATCATGTCAGGAAAAATTCGCTTCCGACTGTAAGCACATAAGACTGAAAGGAATATGTGCTGCTGACTTCAGCTTGTCAGCCCAATGAGAGGATTATGCAGGAGCCTTGGCTGATTTCATTTGACAGAGACCGGTAGGTTAAGCCATACGAATGATCAGCATGGCAGGGGGTGGTGGGTTTTTCGATGATAACGGCTGCCTCTATCTTGCCAAATCCATGCCACATATCAATTTGAGTACCGTGAAAGAAGCTTTGGAAGTACAGCTAGAAACCATAAAAAGCAGCCTTGCTGACACGATTGATAAAGAGGACTTATTTGAAATTCCCTCAAAAAGACAAATTGTTCCCGAAGATCCAGGGTGTCTCCTTTTTTCTCGGCTTACTTACTACCTTCGTAAATACTGATATAATAGCGCAAAGTCTGTTCTGTGTGGATTCCTGTGTACCTGCTTCAGGCTCAGCCGTTACCATAGAGACCCCTCCATCCCTAGCAGTTGAAGCTGGGGCTGCCTGGCTGTCTCTCATTGAAGATACTCTGCTAAGCATCACTGTCATTCAAATGGCCAGGACTGAATGTGTGTGCACGTGCAAAGGCTTTTGATGCCAGTATTTGTGCTTTTGTTTTTGTGCCAGTGCTCCCCTGGCAGTTGATGCCATGTGTTGGGTGGCACGGCAGCTTTCACGGGGGCTGACGGCTAAGACACAATGACACCCGGTCTGGTTTGGGCAATGCCTAATTTAAACCGGTTTGCCTTGAAGGCAGCTGCTTACAGTTTCTTTGCTGATTGCCACCGATAGCAGTCATGACCTCAAAAGTACAGACTCTAAGTAGCTATAGAATTCTGGTGAATTGTCTACCTTTCTCTTTCTCTTTCTAGTTTTCTTTTGCTTTTTTTCTTTTTTTAGAGCTATTAGGTGAGAGAAAACTGTGCAGCTCACTCTGGAAACCTGACCTTTCTTAATGCACGTCCACTTCTATTAGGGTGGTGTGGAGTGCTGTTGCCTTTGCACTTTGTCTCGCTGGGTTAATGGCATTGAGGCTTGGAGCTTCACATTTGCTTAAATGCTCAACTGCTGTTCCTGTTCTAAAACAAACATCTTGGATCAGGCAGGCAGGCAGGCAGGCAGGCTTTCAGGGTTTGAAAAAAAAATAAAAAATTCAATAACAGATGCTAACCTGCGCAAATTTACAGATATTGATACAGCAGGTGGAAACAGGGCGTAAAATGAAGGTCAGAACAAACCCCCAGGATAAATAATGCCATTTCTGATGTTTGTTTATATTGAACAAATCAAAGTTGACCTCGCTTCCGGTCAGCCATGAGGATCATGGGGAAAATGTCACGTCTGTACAGCAGCTGGAAGTCGAAATGCTGACTTAAAAACCTCCTGGTCTTCAGTAGATCTAGAGACATTTAGGGATAATATGCACCCCAGGAACATTCAACTATGAACTTTACTAGGAGCATCAAAGTAATATTGGACCAGATTCTGGTGTGTGTTAAAATGATTTCATTGATTTGATATTAGTGAAGGGAAGATCGGATCATTTTAGTGACTTGGTTCTTTGAATCACTTTCATCAAAATGAACAATTCTTTTATTGAGCCATTTAGGTTATTTCGTTCCTTTAATCACAAATAAAATAAAATAAAATGTTAAATTTTCAATCATTTTCAATAAGCAGATCCCCCAACACTTCTACATGCACCAACTTTGACTACAGTTCCAATAATATAAAATTTGAAGCTATGGACAAATTATGATAAACAGCATAAGTAGCTCACCTCTCATATCTTCTGGTCCGTATTGTTTGTTATTGTTTTAACGTGACTCCTATAATTAATCGTAGCAATGATAAAAAAAAAATTGGACTAAAAATAACTGATCTTTTGCATTGTGTAGCAAATCGTCAATCGGAGTCAAGTGACAACAGAACAATTGACTCAGACCAGAGGACTCATGAGACTCATAAGACTCTACTCAATTCTGTTTCCTGTGTAATGCACTGCATAGTGTCTATGGGACTCACATGATAAATAAACGAAAGACTTAATCCTGTTTCCTGCACACAACCTACAGAGATTTGTGATGCTTTGCTCATGTGCATCCAGTAAAAAATCACTTTTTGAGACTTCTGAGTCGCATTAAGGACTCGTTCATATACGAATCATCACTATTTCATATTTGCCAGCTGCAGGTTCATGCTGCAAATCTGCTCTTCTAACACCAACAAGCATCACGAAGATCTAATTTCTTTCCTTGATGTTTAATGTGAGCATTAACATAAGCTCTTAACTTGTATCTGCATGAGTTTATGACGAAGATTTTACATAACGTGTAGACTACCTTTTGCAGTAGAGTTTATTGAAAACCCCAAACCTTTTGCACTTTAAAAATCTCGTCAGTCAGCCTATGGAGCTCTCGGATAGACTCTAAATGCCCTCCAAGTGATTGTTGTCTTTTATGCTTCTTTTTTTCTATTTCCTCTTATGCAGTCGTCATGTAGACGATGAAGCGTGAGTAGGCTTCCGAGCTCCTCCCCATAACCTTTAGGTTTAACAGAAGAGAACGTTTTACTGTCAGTTTTCTGAAAAGGGTGTTTGCGTGTCTATTAGAGACGTCTCGGTTCATCAAAAAACCCTTGTAATTGTCATCTTCTTCATTTCTCACTTTCTTTGAATCATTCCTTTCATTGCTCTTTTCTTTGGTTCTTCCTTCTATGTTGCTTTGCCCTGTCACACATTGCTCCTCACAGTGCTCGCACACTGTAGGTGAAGGAGAATGAAAACATGCAGGAAAAAATCATTTACTAAACCGTACCTTTTTCTTGTCATTCGGAAACATGGAAGATACAGCTTTTTAAACATACACCATATTGACACATAGATCTGAATGGCCACATGTCTAAATACTCTGTTAAGACAGATTCAGAAAGCAATTATTTTTCTTTCTAAGAATGCACTTATACAGATACACAGATACACAGGAATTACGAGAGTGTACTGAACTCCTCGCATTTGGAAAACGGATTAGTCAGAAATCTGCAAGCGTAATGGAGGTGGTGCGTAATTGCTGCCTTTTGATCTTACACCACTGATCACTCACTGTGGCACAGACAAATGTGCCTGGCACACACACGTCAATTAACACCACGCAGGATCTCTGCGATGCTCTGCACAGAATGCACGCGGAACTGGATGCAGGCCTGTGATTACAGTAATTATTCATTATATTCTCTGCGTGCCAGTCGAAAGGTTGGTCAGCGAGGTGGACATCGGGTTAATTGCTTTTGTTTCCATCCAATTCAGAGAAAGCAATGGAAATGCAGAAAAAAAAAGATGTCGCTCATACGAATTGCTATGTTTCTGTCACAGGTGGTGAACGAGCAATGTCGACGCTGCTGGATCTAAAGAGCAGTGTGCTGAGGCAGGTGCAGAGGAGCCAGTCCCTGAGGAGCAGGAGGGAGCCTCCACCTGCCACCGCCAGCCCGCCCACACTCCCACGCAAATCTGACAGGGTCCCCTTTGGGTGAGTCTGCACCAAACATGTTAGGGATGTGCATCCACCATACATGTTAGGAATGAACATTTTTTATTAAAGAAAAAAGGGTGTTATGATTCCTCTCGACAGAGTTATAGGCTGATGGGCTTTTAAGTTTGTAATCTAGCGAACCAGTGTTGATTTATTCATTGATAGAGTCTCAAAGCACTTTTGTACGTCGCACAGGATAAGAGCGTCTGCTAAATTGCGTAAATGTAAATCTCCATAAATGAGGTCGATGCGATTCACATCTTGATGCACAGCCAGCGATACAATACGAAGCAGCTACCTATGCAATGTGATACGATTCGCCCCATTACGATGCAGTGCGATCCGATTTCGACTCAATTCAACACAATGCGATTCAGTGCAATACAATGCAATGGAAAAAATCTGATGCTCTGCAATTTAATATTGTACAAATAGTTTGCCTTTATTTCTTTGGGTCAGACAGACAACAAATCATAAAATCTATTTAAGTGCCTTCTGACTTCTAAGACATGGTCCTTTTTACATACAGGCCTTTGTAGTGCAAAGAAAAACCAGAAGAAATATGACTGAATAAAACCAGACATTGATGCAGCTCTACCTCTGCCATGTGTGTCTGTCGATGCACATATTTTTAAATCAACACATTGTTAAGTGTTATATCAATGCACTGATGCGACTCGGTGAATCTTACCATCAGTAATACATGTGCATGTAGAGAACCGGATCTGTCACTTTCCCCCAAAATTGTACTGTCGCTTGTAGTCACGGTTTGTGTTGATGTATTTACTTTCCCCCACCTATCAAAACAGATGGCAGGATGACTGTCAGCGAGTCGGACACTGAATCACAGACCTCACAGACGCCCACTGGGCCTTTACTGTATTCATGCTCTGGAAGGGACTCAATTCTCGACACCTCGCTATTGCACATTTTAGATTAACTGGTGTTTTTGAATACCGCTCAGAAACCACGCTTTGGTCAGGATTAAGTTACAATCACTTTTTGCAGCTCATTAGTTGGGAAAGTTAGCATCCTTTAATCTTTCATCTTCAGATAATTTCTAGATAGTACAGATGGAGTAGAAAGGAAAATGTGATGTGGGAGGCTCGGGAACACATGTGGAAATAAAATGAGAGAAAATTGAAAAAATCTTTTAAGATATAACGTCTACGTAATTATATTCTGCTCATGTAGACGATTCAAAACAACTGTGATTATTCTCTAAGCAAAGACGATGCCAAGAACATAGCGTATGCACCATTTCGAGCTTGTCAGGCTTTTTATTTTCCAGACAAATAGACATCTTAATTAGCCTAAATCAGAATCTGGGTGAGATTAAATGAGAGCTGGTTATGTTTGTCCACGAGTAATTTCCGCAAATGAGAACAACTTGTTGAGCAAACACAGGTGGATTTAAGCAAAATGGCTTTCTTCTTCTTTTTCTCCTTCTTCTTCTGCTTCTTCTTTTTTTTTTATTCAGCCACTCTGTCTGAGTTGTCCTTGATTTGTTTTATTTTCATCATGGCTCATGTCAGTATTGAAAGTAAAGGCAAATTAACCTTGAGGTTTCTATAGCAACTAAGAATGTGGAGGGTTTTTTTATTTATTGCAGGTGCTCCTAAAAATAAGAGACATTTTATTATTTTTTTATAAGTGCCTGTTGTCTGTCTAGGAGAAATTAGTCTTCCTCCGAAAAAAAATAAATTATTAATTCGTGCTTGATTTGGTGTATTTTCATTCACCTTGGCTCTGTGCTCAAAATCCTTGGCAGATAAGTGTGGTCAATGTCTGGTCCTGTCTGTGAGATTGGCATGACTGCCTCTTCTGCCTGTTTTGATGTGCACACCTATTTTAAAAATAATTGGTGTCTTTATCAAAAGAATGAGTGTCTTTATCAAAATGGTATCAAAGAAAGCACATGTTGAGTGATTAGCTTAACCGGCTTATAGCATATACAAGGACTTTTTCATATGAGGGATAGTTATTTCTCCTGCAAATCACTCAATTATAACCAAACCAGGGGCAGATCTAGAAAATTATTTATGGGGTGGCAAGGAAAAGGCACAAGAATAGGGAGGGGTGGCAACATGTAAGCAAGCATCCTAGCATAATTCTTGTGTTTGATTCAAGGAAAGATATACATATTCAGTAGGGCACACATTTTTATATTGTTCTATAAAAATGTAAAAAAGACTGATGTGTGATTGACTTTACCTGAAGCTGATATCTCGATTGGAAAGACATAAATGAAATGAAACGATTAGGTATATTTAACTTATACAAATGCTTCGATTCTTTAAAAGAGCTGGTTAAAGTCATTTGTTTGTGATTATCGATCAGGCTGGTTGCATTGAATGTGTTTGATTCACTAAAACAGAGCAGTTCATAAGAGTCGTTTGTTTGGGCTACGTTTTTAAAAAAGACAAGATTTTTTGCCGTTATTTACAGGTATATGTTTTTTTTTTCATCGAATTGAAGCGCCTCTGCTGTAAATCAGTCGAGGAAACTGATTAAATGTATATTTTATACTATGTGATACCAGTGCTGGTTTGCCAAATGAGGTGGCAATGCTTTTTTACAAGGTGGCAGATGCCACCCCATGCCACCCCGGTAGATCTGCCCCCTGCACCAAACTCACTCATTCTTGGTTTGGATCAGCTTGAAGTTGTAACCTATACCAAAATGATAGTTTAGTGCATTAGGATGCAGGTGACGCAGCCGCCTTCATTACAATTTCAGGAAGCTTGTATCCTTCGTTAGTGTCAGTGAAATCTAATGTCCTGATCCAGACGCTTGCATATTAACATTATGCAATTAAGAGAATGTGCAGCCTAGAAGACCCAGAGCAGTGCTTAGGAAAGGTCCCCAGTCCTGACAGCTATGTTTGGAATGATTTTATGGAGATAAATTTCCACATGCAGAAAGAATAGAGACTGTTGTTATAGTTGGAGATTCGTTATCCATATTCTTTTGTATTTTAGAGATCTGCTTCTCTCCTGCTTAAGTTTTGCTTTGATCATAAGGAGCTGACTTGCGTTCTTTCTAGACAGCAATTTGCTCACCTCAAGAACCCGACTGGGCAATTTGTTTTCAGGTCCACTGGTATCAGTATGTGTATGTGTATATGTGTGTGTGTGTGTGTGTGTATGTTTGTGTGTGTTTGTGTGTGTGTGTGTGTGGTGGTGGTGATGGTGGGGGGGTTTCTATGCTATGTTGGGGGTTGGGTGAGGGTTATTGGTGGTTGGTTGTTACCTGAAGTTTTCATGGCTTTAACACAAGATTAGTCAACAGGCAGATAATAGGCTTCCTACATTATGGAACATATAGCGATTACTAAGATGCAAAAAGCACCTCGTTTTAGATGATTGATGTTGATGATATTGATGATGATGATAATAATGATTCTGCTTGTCTGCCTTTACAGAAGTGTAGACTCTTTTTCTAAAAATTGCCAATTTCATTATATCATATACCAGGACTTGTTATTTCTCTTGAAGGTGAACTGACATAAATTGTATTTCATATCCTTTTAATAATAAGGGAACAGGGAACTGTAACGGCCTTAACCACCTTATTTAATTCAGGCAGGGTTCATAATCAATGGCCTGACATTAGGGATAAAACTAAATTAAAGGACTCCAGAACCGGCTGGTTTGTTGTTGTTTGTGGGGGTTTTTTTTGTTAATTCAGTTTCCATTTCCCTAATTGCAGTTCAACTAAATAACCCTTAACAGTGTTTGCACCTATTTATTGCTCCCTAAAATAGCAAGCCATCTTTCTTAGGTACTGTTTTGTTGATGAATTAGGATGGTAATTTCAGAGACTTCCAGGAACAAAACACATTTTACATATTGTATTCCTGTTTCATCACTAGAATAAAGACCAAGACACAGTACAGGCTACAGCAAACTGTAATATTTATTATATTCATATAGTTTCCTAAACTATACATATTTTATGACAGAGTACTTAAGTGTGAATGAGAGGGAGGGCAGTGGAGTGGTGCAGTTGCAGGGAGAAGAGGTGGAGAAGGTGGAGGAGTTCAGGTACCTGGGGTCAACAGTGCAAAGTAATGGAGAGTGTGTTAGAAAAGTAAAGAAAAGTGCAGTGGGTGGAGAAGAGTGATAGAAGGAGTGATTTGTGATAGAAGAGTATCTGTAAGAGTGAAAGGGAAAGTTTACAGGACTGTGGTGAGACCTGCGATGTTGTATGGTTTAGAGACAGTGCCATTGAGTAAAAGACAGGAGGTGGAGCTGGAGGTAGCAGAGCTGAAGATGTTGAGGTTTTAATTGGCAGTGACAAGGATGGACAGGATTAGAAATAAGTTTATTAGCGGGACAGCACATGTAGGATGTTTTGAAGACAAAGTGAGGGAGGCAAGATTGAGATGGTTTGGACATGTGCAGAAGAGGGACATGGGGTATATCAGTAGGAGAATACTGAGGATGGAGCTGCCAGGAAGGAGGAAAAGGAGGAGGAGGAGGTTTATGGATGGGGTTTATGGAAAACATGCAGGTAGTTAGTTAGAAAGAGGGAGATGTAGAAGACAGGGTGGTATGGAGACGGATGATCTGCTGTGGCGACCCCTAAAAGGAGCAGCCAAAAGAAGAAGAAGAAGAAGAAGAAGAATTTTCTATACTATACACGTATACTATTCAACATTTGTATAATGGAGTCAGATAACAGGAAAGTGAGCCCTTGGATCTGCGATACAAGAAAAGATAAATATCTCAAAGGGAAAGGTCAGTATTTTTAGGATTTGAAGTAGTCCTGGTTGGATGAGAGAAGGTGAGGTAGGAGAAGTGGAATGAACCACAGCATTAGAGATCATTTAAATCACAGGCAGCATGCTATAACCCCATAGAGGATCTAAAGGAAATGAATTCCATCCAAATTTTATTTCCTGTTGTGTGGGCAAGTGTTACTTTTATTTTCTGTAATAACCTGCAAAAAATCATTTTCTCCAAATGCTAGCCAGCTCGAAGAATGGTTATTGCACACTTAACATTTAATATCAGAAGGAACCCTCATAAGTGCAAATCTCAATTTGTGCACTTCATCTGAAGTCCAGACGTGTGTGTGTGTGTGTGTGTGTGTGAGAGAGAAGCTCACTCATATTTATAAATATATCTTATATTATACTATGTTATCTTATATTTATGATCACCTTACTCATCTGTGCTCACATACTCACCCTTTCATACATCTACTGAATAATCAAAATAAATAAATCAAAACACATAATAAGAATGAATTGGCTTTATGGGGAGAGTCTGTTTCCTAGCAACATGAAAGGAGCTGCTCTCGAAAGTGTGCATGTGTGTGCATGTGTTGGTCACTTGTGTGACTTAGTGTGTATGAACCAGCAGCACCAATCCATCCATACATTCCACATGGATTAATTTGTAAAGAAATGATGATTAGTTCATGTACGTCCAGTGAATATATCCACTTTAAAACTTTAAAACTTTACAAAGTACTTTGTACAGTACATAGAGATATGAACAAAAACACATTCATGTTCACATTCACACAGCGTAATAAGAAAAAAAAGTCGGGAAGAATATATATATGCAGTGATTAAATAACACTTTGGAGTTCAAGATATAATTGCGGCAGAAAATTCACATACAAATTGCACCTGGTGTGGTTATAAAAGACGTCGCCTACAGGTGGAAAGATTTAAAGCTAGAAGTAGCAATCATGGCAAAGGGAAAAAAACCTCAGAGCTACAGAGCTAGCAAAGACCTTCAACATCTCTTTCTGTACAATTGGCTCGATAATATAGCAGTGGAGAGTTCATGGAGCCATGAACATTCATCTGTGAACTAATGAAAGTAAGAAAAGAAGCCAGCAGTTACTGAAAGATTCTTGCAAGGCTGATCTGAAAGCAGCAGAAACAGCATATACACAAAGGACAATAATAAAACAACATGAAAATCTAAAAGCATGTAGGAAAAAAAATCTTTAAACAGTAGCAGACAGGATTATATAATCCCAAGAACATGGTGAAACATGGTGGTGGGAGCTTCGGGCCTACATCCGTGAAAACAGCACATAATTACACATCATAGAAGGAAATGTGATCTTTTTTAATCTCATTGACAATTTTAGGAATTTTTTAAATTGAGATTCAGTCAAATGTCTTGTAACCTTGAGGAACTGAAGGCAACTTACTAAGAAGAAGTTGTAATAGCCAATAATACCTTTGCGTACTAGCACTAATGTTGACAAAAAAAAGTATGATTTTTTAATCCTAATTTTCTATTTAGTTGTGTAAACATATCTTTGTTTATGTTTGTAAATGCATAGTATTCAGTTCAGTTCATCCTTATAGCTACAAAGTCAAAAGACATTATGTGTGTAAATGTGAAGTGAATATGCACTGGGGGTTTATTGAACAACAAAAACACAAGTATCAGAGAGTTGTGTTTTTGATACAGAAATTCTATAATATAAATTTTAAGGAGATTCTAGTACTAGATCATTTTTTTCCATCATATGTGGTTCTTTGTCAAACTGTTACTACAAAGTTGGAGGAACACAATTGGTGTGGCAGAATATTTTCACTTCACATTAACTAATAGACCAAAACCAATGCAGGGGCATGACAGCTGTGACCACTGTGCACAAAAACAGTTCCACAAAGATATGTTTTACGTGAGTTGGAGTGGAAGATCTTGAGTGGCCTGCTAAACTTAACCCTATAAACACATTTGGGGTGCATTGGAATGCTGAGTGCACCCCCAAGTCTCCTCACTCTACATCAGTTCCCAGTGGTGGACAATAACAAAGTAAATGTAATTTACTACTGTATTTAAGTACCTTTTTCACATATCTGTACTTTACTGAAGTATTTCCACTAGGAAGACTTTACCTTCAACTTCACTACATTTTAAAGTCCAATATCCTACTTTTTACCCAAATACATTTTGTAAAATCAGTCACTTTTTATTTTTGAGTGGATAAAACTTTACTGGTCAAACACGCAGCAAGCCACCAATCAGAGTCGAGCACGTGCTCTGTTTTCAAATTGTTTTGATTACCTCTTGGTGGTATCTACTTATATCCAACATACAGTTCAGCATCAGTTCAACAGCAAGCAGAACATTTTGAGAGAAATAAATGATGGAAGTAACTCCTGACTCGAACTTGCCACAACACCCGTGGCCTTATTTACACAATATTTTAGTAGTTAAAAAGAAGGTTTTGGGGTTTATGATATTTTTTTTAATAGCTATCAATCAGTTTTTGAGTAATATTTTCATTCTATTAATAAATTGGTGTGCTAAGAGTAATAGATTTTTCACATAAACTGAGTTGATTAAGAAAGAGAAAAAATGATAATAGGAACATTATAGCCATAATAAATCACAGTGCTTTGGATATTTAGGTTATTATTGAGTGATAGAAAAATACTATTGTACTTTAACTCAAATGAAATTTTAAATGGAGCTTTTATTTTTGCTGGAGTAATATTTTATCTAGTGTTTTTCTACTACTCAAGTACATGGTTTGTCACTGTCAGTACCTGACTTTACTAACACCATTGTGACTAAATGAGCAAAAATCTCCACAAACACACTTCAAAATGTGGTAGTGGAACTCCTTTCTAGAATAGTGGACTTTATCAAATGTGGAATTGGATGTCCAAAAATCAGGATACAAATCTTATATCAGGTGTCCATAAACCTTTGTCAATATAACAAACAGTATATACACAGAAGAACAGTAAATTATGGAAAGCTACATTTTGTTTAACTGTAATTAAGTGCTCACTCTGAGCGTAAATGAGTACATTATTAAGAGCATGTGCACTTGGAAGATTGACATATTCAGTAAAACATACAGTAAATATGTGGTCTGCCTATAGTGCTTTCATTTGCAATTGGAAGAATTTAATTTGAAACATTCTTAATTCAATTATTCCAGTGCCTTAAAGTATTTAATATTTAAAATAAGTTCATTAAAAAAAGGCAAATAAACATATGTTACTTAGAAATGTTTACTTGCCCATGTTGGCTGCAGGCTTGATGCAAGGAAATAAAAAATGGAACACACACACACACACACACACACACACACACACACACACACACACACACACACACACACACAGTCTCCTTTACATTTAAATGGCTTATTATGTTAATGTGGGGACTCTACAGTAGACTTCTCTGAAAGGGAAAAAAAAATTAATTATACATTATTCTGGTTTTGAAATGAACATAATAGGGGTCATCAAATAGAGAAGACTTTGAAAAAATTGTATAAGCAGCTTTGTATAAGCTGTTTTTGCATTTCTTGTTTTTCTTTCTCTTTTTTTTTTTTTTTTTTTTTTTTTTTTTGCTGTTTAGACCTAAATCTGTTTAGGTCTAAACTTTCTTTCAAAGATATGTCTTCTGCTTACTCCTATGTATCTGTGCATGTCATTTCAAACCATCTATGATTAAAAAGCAAGGTGCTGCTGCTCAATTCCTCACAGAGAGATCTGAAATTCACAGAGAAAACCTTGTTAATTGTATTTTTCCCTTTCTTCTGTTGGTTAACCTTGTGCTTTTTTATATGTTTATAAAGCTAATAGCCTTGTAAGAGCCTTGTACATTTAACCCCATGGGATTCATGTGGCTCAGCAGAAGAACAAACAGCCATCATTAAGACATTTTTATTGTTTGATTAACTTTTTTTTTCAAAAAATTCCTTTAGGAAACTAGAGCACTGGCTCAATGATATTGATCATTTAAGTTGTAAAGAGGGTTATGTATAAAGGATGTGTATAATACATCTAAAGAAGGCCAGGTATAAAAGTAAGGTTGCTGGTTTTCTGATCAATTTTTATTGTAGACTTTGGTGAATAAAGAGAGATTATAAAGTAAACATTTATTAATCATTTCAAATTGTAATATTGATTTTTTTTTTTATGCTTTACTTCCCATTGTTATTCTATCAAGCAATAGCAGGAAAATATACTCATCAAGGATACGTAAAAAAAAAAAAAAAAAAAGGTCCTAAATAGAGGAAATCTCCAAGTGCCATGTTTTAACTAAGTATTAAATAGAAATTGTTTCTTTCATCACCGCCTTCCCTTATTCAGGAGACAGCCAGCTTGAACTGGGAAATAAGTCAAACACCTGCTGTGGTGACATTAATAAAACATCATAGGCCTCAGTGGACAGTCTATGTAAATAATGAGCGAGACAGATACAGTGAAAGAACGGAGAGAATTGTTCATTCCTGCACTTACTCTTGGAGTCAGAGAGTCAGAAGGGCACAGTAGATTGGATGCCTGGGGGGTGAATGTGTGTGTGTGTGTGTGCATGTGTGTGTTTGAGTGGAGGGAAGGGGATTAGATGACTGGTAGGGGGTGGGTGAGTGAGCTGGGAGAGCTGGTCTGTTGGGTGGGGGTATTCCCAAGGTTCTCCACCATGCCGACTGATCCTGCCATGAACGTGCTATCATCACCATGACGACGGAGGCTGGGAAATTAACAAGTGGCAGGGGTCCACGAGTTCATCCCGCTTCACGGGAGAAATGCATCAGCCCCCTCTCTTGTGAATCGGTTGTCTAATAAAATGAGTTGGAAAGCACTGGGTTCTTGCTGTCGTGAGGCAAGAAAAAAATCCCTTTTTAGAGAAGTAGTGACAGGAATTACAATATGTCCATCTTCTAGTCTCATGGGATCCGTTTCTACAGGATTAGCCTCTGTCTGTTAATTGTTTCTGCTTTAGAACAGAGATGGGGAACCTTTTGCCTCTCCAGTAAAGCAGAAGGAGAAGACTAGATATATGAGATGAAACAGACTCACTACGAGAGTTCTAGTGGTGGGAAGGCTTGTTTGTTTTATATCCCAACTCCATCTGATCCTTTTGGTCAATGCTGAAATACCACAGGGATTCCGGTTACTGAAAAACAAGGCCTTACTTAAATCCCCTGCTTCTGGCTTGCCTTATTGCTGTACATGACTGACAACTTGGCAATCCCAAATCAACTGCAGGGAACATTCTGCTAAAGGTTGCCTGCTTGTACCTTTAAGTGCCGCCCTGATCTCCTATTGCATTCCGAGCCGAAGATCTTCTTTACAAGTGTGAGATGCTTTTTTTTACTAAACAAGTCAATTTACATGTTGCAGGGTTGCCAAAGGGAATGGGGAGTTCTTTGAGAGAATGAATAAAATTGTCCAGAAGCAAGACAGTCTTTTGGCTTCCATTCAAGATGAGGTGAGTATGGAATCCACAGGACACTGCACACACCCCCGAGACCTGGCAAGACCCTATCGTTTCCACCCCTTCAAATCGTACTAAAGCGAGGCAAGGCAACTCAGTGAAGAGATGGCTCATAGAGCTGTAAATAGCAGTGTGAAGAAAGAATCAGCTATGATAGACTGCTCTTGGTGGCCTTTGCTCCACCTAAACAACGATGCAAACGTCTCATTTAATCTGTTTGATTGAGAGGTTCAGGATGCGGTACTCTTCTCTTACTATTCCAGCTCTTAAGTGCTAAAAGAAGATAATGTATGTACACACAATTACGACAAAAAGTCTGTAATCAGAGACAAGTTTACACATATATAGTGAGGAATATGCAAATCCAGTATTAAACATATAGAAATAATATTGTGGAGTAATCAATAGTATAAAGATCATTGTCAGAGATGTCTTAAATTAAAATTAGATGTTTACAATTACACTCTTGTTTATAGTTCTCTTTATGAACATTGTACTGTATAACACATTATACAGTAGGTTTGCTGGATGCCGCTATTTTGTGTTTTGTGTATATGTCCCACACTCTCTTGTATTGTCTGTTTGCACTGGGTTGTACACGATGCACCTAGTACAATTGACTTTAGTCCTTAGCTCTGTGTTCTGTTATGTAGCTCTGTGTTATGTTATGTAGCTCTGTGTTATATTATGTAGCTCTGTGTTCTGTTATGTAGCTCTGTGTTCTGTTATGTAGCTCTATATTCTGTTATGTAGCTCTGTGTTTTGTTATGTAGCTCTGTATTCTGTTATGTAGCTCTGTGTTCTATTATGCAGCTCTATGTTCTGTTATGTAGCTCTGTGTTCTATGTAGCTCTGTGTTCTGTTATGTAGCTCTGTGTTCTGTTATGTAGCTCTGTGTTCTATTATGTAGCTCTATGTTCTGTTATGTAGCTCTGTGTTCTATTATGTAGCTCTGTGTTCTGTTATGTAGCTCTGTGTTCTATTATGTAGCTCTGTGTTCTGTTATGTAGCTCTGTGTTCTGTTATGTAGCTCTGTGTTCTATTATGTAGCTGTGTGTTCTATTATGTAGCTCTATGTTCTGTAATGTAGCTCTGTGTTCTGTTATGTAGCTCTGTGTTCGGTTATGTAGCTCTGTGTTCTATTATGTAACTCTATGTTCTGTTATGTAGCTCTGTGTTCTGTTATGTAGCTCTGTGTTCTGTTATGTAGCTCTATGTTCTATTATGTACCTCTATGTTCTGTAATGTAGCTCTGTGTTCTGTTATGTAGCTCTGTGTTTGGTTATGTAGCTCTGTGTTCTATTATGTAGCTCTATGTTCTGTTATGTAGCTCTGTGTTCTGTTATGTAGCTTTGTGTTCTGTTATGTAGCTCTATGTTCTATTATGTACCTCTATGTTCTGTAATGTAGCTCTGTGTTCTGTTATGTAGCTCTGTGTTCTGTTATGTAGCTCTGTGTTCTATTATGTAGCTCTATGTTCTGTTATGTAGCTCTGTGTTCTGTTATGTAGCTCTGTGTTCTGTTATGTAGCTCTGTGTTCTGTTATGTAGCTCTGTGTTCTGTTATGTAGCTCTGTGTTCTGTTATGTAGCTCTGTGTTCTGTTATGTAGCTCTGTGTTCTATTATGTAGCTCTATGTTCTGTTATGTAGCTCTGTGTTCTGTTATGTAGCTCTGTGTTCTGTTATGTAGCTCTGTGTTCTGTTATGTAGCTCTGTGTTGTGTTATGTAGCCATATGTTCTGTTATTTAGCTCTGTGTTTTCTGTTATGTAGCTCTGTGTTCTATTATGTAGCTCTATGTTCTGTTATGTAGCTCTGTGTTCTGTTATGTAGCTCTGTGTTCTGTTATGTAGCTCTGTGTTCTGGTATGTAGCTCTGTGTTGTGTTATGTAGCCATATGTTCTGTTATTTAGCTTTGTGTTTTCTGTTATTTAGCTCTGTGTTCTATTATGTAGCTCTATGTTCTGTTATGTAGCTCTGTGTTCTATTATGTAGCTCTATGTTCTGTAATGTAGCTCTGTGTTCTGTTATGTAGCTCTGTGTTCTGTTATGTAGCTCTGTGTTCTGTTATGTAGCTCTGTGTTCTATTATGTAGCTCTATGTTCTGTAATGTAGCTCTGTGTTCTATTATGTAGCTCTGTGTCCTGTTATGTAGCTCTGTGTTCTGTTATGTAGCTTTGTGTTATATTATGTAGCTCTATGTTCTGTTATGTAACTCTGTGTTCTATTATGTAGCTCTGTGCTCTGTTATGTAGCTCTGTGTTCTGTTATGTAGCTCTGTGTTTTCGGTTATGTAACTATATGTTGTGTGATGCAGCTCTATGTTGTGTTTATGTAGCACCAGGGTTCTCATCGTCTCATTTCACTGTATACTGCGTCAGCTATATATGATTGAAATGACAATTAAATCTTCTTAATTTGACTTGACAAACACCCCAGAATTCTTCATCCAACATCAGTGTCTGATCGCACTAGTTCTCTTGAAGCTGAATAAACACAAATCTCACACAGCCATGCCCCAAAATCTAGTGAAAAACATTTCCAAAAGAGTGGCGGTTATTATAACAGTAAACACATGGGGAATGAATCAAGCCTAAGATCTTAACAGGCATATGAGTATTTTTATCAGGTGTCCATAAACTTTTGGATGGGTAATGTATCTTATAGACATTGATTATAAAAGCCTATTCAAAATGAACTGTAAGAATATGACTGCTTGGTCAGAGTGCAAAATAACCGAGAGCACAAGTACAATTAATCACGTCTAAAGCTCAAAATAGCACACGGAAACCATGAAAAAGTACATTGCGTACGCACATTCTGATTTCCTGACCTAATGGAGACATTAAATTGAGCTTCCAATTCACTATCTAAATAAGAAAAAGTATATTTTTGTGACTAGTTTGGTCACTTCTGCATTTCGTATCTGTACTTAATACAAAGTATAAGTAATAATAGGAAGAATTGTTTCGAATGCTATTTTCTTCCATACATTTCGTATCTTAATATATTATTCAATTGAATGAATGGAAGTGAAAATTTTATAATCATAACAAGTTTCCATTTCCACATATTAGACACCACTGAGGATTATTCAAAGCTTTCATCTAATTATATTCAATTCAATTCATTTATATTTGTATAGAGCTTTTAACAATAGACATTGTCTCAAAGCAGCTTTACACAGATAAAACGGTTATAAAAGAATGTATAAGTTTGTTCCTTATAATTGTAAGTTTATTCCTAATGAGCAAGCCAGTGGTGACTATGGCAAGGAGATGGTCAGATCGTATACTTTGGTAAATTTGGAATAATTGACTGCAGTTGATCAAATTATTAAAAAAATAGCACACACCCTGGATTTTACCCTCGGGTGTGCATAGTTTATCGAATTATTTAACAAACCATCAATTATTCCTTACCTCATTTGCATTTTATGCCGTCTCCTCCTTTTATACATATTGTAATTAAGGTTAAATATTGAATCTGTTTCATGAGTGAATATTAAGATACAGACTAGAGTAAGCTTTTAGTCTAGACACAGCTGAAGATCTCTTGTCCCGAGAGCTTTATACAAGAATAATCATGCCAGCTTATTATGGGCCTCATAGGCCTGCACTGCACATGGGTAATATAAACATGCAGCACAAAAAATTAGTTTAAAAAAGTCAAGCACCTATAAATACTCAGAATATTCAGAATGGTCTCAGTGTAAATATTTTACAATTTGAACTGTGATTTTGACACTTGCTGGATTTGTGTTGTAGCTGATCGTGCTACAATGTGAGTTTGGAAAGTTCAGTAATGGGAATGGGGAAACTGCAAAAAATGGATAACGTGTGTTATTTTGTTCATGCGTAGACGTCACTGCAGGTAAAGTGAAGCAGTATGCATGTTTTATTTAAAAATAAAACAGTTAAATTTGCAGGGCTTCACACATGAGACCTTCAATACATCACAGCATCATTGTTTTTGTCTTTTTACTTTACTTTGTCACACTTTATAAGGAGGAGATTATCGCAGGTCCACCGCCACCTGAGTGTACAGACCAACTGCTGGTTCCTGAGAAAACCACTAGGAATGAAGTGAGTTATATTTTCCAACATCTGAAAAAAACTGGAATAACTATAAAGACTATACATATATACTATTTTTATTTTTTTGTGTATATATGATATAAATGTTTGCAGGGTTTTTTTAAACCTTTGTGTGACGGTTTACAAGCCACACATATGTAATGTATACAATTACAATGTACTGTACATTTACTATGCTTCATGCATAGTAACTAATATGCTCAACTGATGTGGAACCAAAAGTAAAAAAAAACAAAACGTTGAAATTCCCAGGAGTTTAATAGTTATAATTGTACATTTATTAACTGATTTCCCAAAAAATTGTCTAAGGTTTTGGGATACCTGACCTTCCAGTCATGTGTTTTTTTTTTATCCCCCAAACTGTTGCCTAAAAGTTTAACTTTGTCTGTAGACCTCCGAGACAGGATTGTAGGCACAGATTTGGGGAAGGGTACAGAAAATGTTTTGCAGCATTAAAAATCCCAATGGGCACAGTGGCCTCCATCATCCATAAATGGAAAAAGTTTGGAACCACCAGAACTCTTCCTAGAGCAGGCTCCCCACCAAGCTAAGTGATTGGGGGAGAAGGAGTGTGGATTCTCTGTGAATAGGGGGAACCTTCCAGAAGAACATCCATCTCTGCAGCAGTCCACCAGTCAGGCTTGTATGGTGGAGTGACCAGACAGAAGCCACTTCTCAGTAAAAGGCACATGATAGCCCGCCTGGTGTTTGCCAAAAGGCACCTGAAGGACTCTCAGACCATGATAAACAAAGATTAAACTCTTTAGCCTGAATGCCAAGTGTCATGTCTGGAGGAAACCAGGCACCTCTCATCACCTGGCCAATACCATCCCTACAGTGAAGCATGGTGGTGGCAGCATCATGCTAAGTGGGTTTTTTTTTCAGTGGCAGGATCTGGGAGAATAGTTAGGATGAAGAGATGGATGCAGCAATATACAGAGACATCCTTGACGAAAACCTGCTCCAGAGTGCTTTGGACCTCAGACTCGGGCAAATGTTCATTTTTCAACAGGAGGACAGCACTAAGCACAAAGCCAAGATAACAAAGGAGTGGCTTAGGGACAACTCTGTGAATGTCCTTAAGTGGCCCAGGCAGAGCCCAGACTTAACAACTATAAAGAGATCCGAAAATGGCTGTGCACTATTGCTCCCCATCCAAACTGTTGGAGCTTGAGAGGTTCTGCAAAGCTTGTAGAATCATTCTCAAAAAGACTTGAGGCTGTAATTGGTGCCAAAGTTACTTCAACAAAGTATTGAGCAAAGCCTGTAAATACATATAGTTTTTTATTGTTTTTTAATTTGTAATAAATTTGCAAAGATTTCAAACACACTGCTTTCACATTGTCATTATGGGGTATTGTTTGTAGAATTTTGAGGGAAATAATGAATTTAATCCATTTTGAAAACAGGCATAGCAAAATGTGGAAAAAGTGAAGCACTGTGAATACTTAATGAAATAAAATGAAATGTGACATTTTTTTTTTTTTTCAGCTTGATTTATTGTACGAGGAAGTGGTCTACACAGTGGTTAATCGGGTCGGGGTACCATCACCGGAATATGTAAACAATGAAGAGGACTTGTTTAACTACCTACAGAAGGTAGAGGCCTTATTTCTTTTAACTTTTGTTACCTTTAATCTTATTACTCTGATTAGTATCTTATTTTATTGATTTACCTTTTCTTTTTTTTTTTTTTTTACTTTATTTTGATCGCTGTGTTATTTTGAATTAATATCTTGCTATTCTTACTTACTATCTTGTTTTATAATTTAAAATCTTGTTATAAATACTTGGTATCTTGAAATTTAGAATTTTTTATCTAGCATTTTTTGACTTAGTATCTCTATATTTTTACATATTCACTTGTTATTTGACTAGATATTAACTCAAAGAAATGGTTAGGTCAGTAGATTGAAATACATCTGTGCAAAGCTTTTGTAATATATAATATACAAAAACTCACCAAATTTTCAGTGAATGCTTAAAAATTTTACTTTTGCAAATGTGATGTGAAATAAATAGTTATATTCTGTTAGATTTCTGCATAGCGGTTGGTATGGAAAAATATTCAGTAGCATGTTTCTAATGTTTTATACTTACACACATTCTTACAAATATGCACACAGAGTTACATACACACATACTTTACTGTACACGGGAATGATTCATGGGCTGTTTTAATTAATCTAGGGTATCATGATTCGTATCCGATGCTCTAAAACATGATTAAATAACAAAACCTTCTTCTGCTGTTATTGGTGTTCAGCATTACTATTATATTCACCCTAGAATTGTAACACCAAGTCTTTACTTGGCCTAACAACCTATATATCTGTTTTAATCTGTTTCTCCAATATGGGTAAGACTGATTATCTGACATTTCAGGGTCCTAACATAGAAGAAAAAAACGCCTGAATCCTGCACATATACATTATTGAAGCAACTGAAATAAATATTTTTTATGGCCAAATGCAGATCCATTACATTTGTTCCAAAGCAGCATCTCAGATGCCTGCCTTAAAACAATCATTTATGTCTATTCCCTGGATAACAGTATGCCTCCTGTTTATCTCAGGTATTTGATATGAGCCAAGAGGAGCACGAAATCATTCTCCAGAGAGTGAGAGAGTCTAAGGTGAGGCATTTGGTGAATTTTTCTTCTCTAGGCATCTATGCAGATTTTCAGCCATGTCATGTACTTCTTTTCCATCAGCAAAATGTAGGCTTCAAAGAGTGATTGTGCTTTTTTCCCCATGTTTTTTTTTGGCTTACTCTGTCATTTGTAAGTGTTTTGAAATCTCATATGTTACAAACATCTTTGTTTCTTGGCTTGCATCAGAATCACAATGATTTTTTATTAATGCACATTTCTATACGTAAATGCTGCATGCAAATTAAATGTCTGAAATCTCTATTTGCATTTTGTATAGTAAAAACTACTTTAATTTTTTTGTATATATTTTTTTTGTTTTGTTACCTTTTTATTGTACATTAAATTTTTTATTATAAATTATATATTTAAAGTTTTTTTTATTATACATTTTATTTTTATTGTAAATTTTATTTGTAATTTTTTTGCAACTTTATTTAATTTATGTTTGATTTTATTCTTTTATTATTATATATTTTTTTATTCTATTTTATGATACGAATCAGCCGTACTGTGTAGATTTGAATATTGCACATTATGGAGAAATTGGGCTCAGTTGTAATTTATGTTATGATGGTTTCTGAATATGTGCTCACAGAATTCATTCTTTGTTAGAATGTGGCATATGACAGTAGGGGGAAAGTCCATGGCTTGTTGTCCAGAGTGAGTAAAAGGAACAGTAAAAGTTTATTCCTGTCACAATTTTTTTAAACATTCTCTTTGAATCTAAATTCTGCATCTCTACACCTGTCAGAGATCTTTTTATTTTTTTATTTTTTATTTATGCCCACTTCTGGAAAAAAAAAATCTGTCTCTACTTGCTTGGCCAATAGACAGAGAAGAGAATTTGAGGCATGCAGTAGAATTTTCCCTCTGCAGATGAATAACTGTTTTCGTGGGATGCTTGGATCCACCCAGGTCTTCACTTAAAACAGCCATATCTCTATGGCTTCATTGTATAAAACCCACAGGATGCTAAAAGTGGACTGTGACACGTGGCTAAAGGTGTTAAAAAACAAATTAGAAACCGCCACGAGGTTGGACAATCGTGTTGGGCTGCCATAAAGAAATACTAAGTGTGAACTTTTTGTGTGGCTGTGTTAATGAAAAGTGTTAATGTTCATTCTTCTCATTTGAAGTCAGCCTTTTTATTTATCACAGTATGCCAGAGAATAGTACACGGAAATGCTCATGATGTATTGCTTTATGTAAAAGCACAGTGAAATTTACTGTGAGTGGTGAAACACTTGCTTTGTTTGGTTCGTTGGCCCCATTGGTTCTTTAACGGTAGCTTTGACTGTGAAAAATCCCCACCAAGCACAAAGCTACTGATGAGAGCTTAAGATACTCGTCCAGATCTTTTGTGATCCACATGTCTGACCCTTTCTTTCTACAGAGACCAGGCTTTTCTTTACGAGTCTCTGTCATGAAAGGCAAGAATCTCATGGCGAAAGATGCCAACGGTGAGTGACTTTGATTTTGCACGTTTATAATTACTGTGGCATTTATAGGATGGGAGTTTTTCTAGAACATGCCACAAAATTCTCCAATAAACATAGGCAAAGGAATAAACAACACATGAGTAGCTTTATTTCATTGTTATACTTGAGTTTGATTCGTTTGACATATTTGTACTTTGACAGAGTATTCATGAATCTGAACTCTTTTTGTGGTCTTACTTAGTTCCAAGAAACAAACAAAAAAAAGATTTTGGCCTCTTCTTCTTTCATATAGCTAATAACTGCATGCTAATGCATCATGTGATTAGCTCAGTTTAGAATACAATACTTTGAGTTTAGCATCCCGTTCGTTTTCTTTTTTCTTTTTTTTTAACTATCAAGCTTAGTAACTTGTCATCACCAGCCATAACCTTCTCATGATACTGCATGTAGCTAAAGCTAATGCTTTGTTATTAAATACAGACAATCCACAAGACTTTGGGTGGAACTTGAGTTTTAGTGTCCTTGATATCACCTCAGTAAAATGTTCCTGCTCTAAAACGCATAATCTCCATTCCATCATCTATCAAAGCATCCTGAGGTAAATTAATCTAATAGGTGACAAATAGTGACAAAAGCCTTGTCTTAAAAACATGCCTAATTGGGTTTACATTTACAGCATTTTGGAAATTGTCTTATTTAAGAGCATTTGCAGGTTAATGGCCTTGCTCAAAAGCCATCCAATTGGAGCTTGGTGGTGTTGGATGTGAACTCACAACTTTCTTAACAGAAGTCCAACATCTTACACACTACCACTAGATGCTAAACTGAGCCAAAATAATTATGAAAAGTATTTAGTTGTAGATCATCATATTAGCTGAATAAAAGAAGAGACATTTGTGATTTGTTACAACTACCTTGAAGGTTTAAATAAAAATGTAAAGGACTAAAAAGTTGTTTGCTTTTTAATTTAACATGTGACTGAGTTTGAGTGCAAATAACAAATGTGCCATCTAACATATACTTAAGTTTACTGACAGTGTAAAATCGTAGCTAATGGTAAATAAGGATGACTTGCATTATATTTTCAGACAAAAAGATGTTGAAAAATATATACATAAAGTACTTTTTACTTTCACTACCATTTCAGTACCATTGCCAACATAGTATGATTGTGACACATTGCATATACATTTGTTTGAATATAACTTCTCAGTCATTTGTCCATCCCTGTGCAGGTGCCTTTCTTTAGGAGAAACCTTGCTTAGATAAAAAAGCAATACTAAGATACTAAGAACTTTTTATATGGTGTTTTGGAGGATGATGTTTTGTCTGTTGTTCCTGGAACATTTATTTTGGGGACTCGGTAGGTTACAGTGACCCCTATTGCATGCTGGGTATTCTTGTGGGACAAAGCCCACGTGAGACCGAGGAGAAAAAAGAGAGAAAGTTCAGCTTCCGTAAGAGGAAGGAGAAGTTAGAAAAGCGTTCCAGCATCAAGGAAGTGCTGGCAGCAAGAGACATCCAAGTGACTGAAGTCAAACCTGAAACTCTGAACCCTGTGTGGAACGAACATTTTGTTTTGTGAGTAAAACGATGTGATTCTTTTTCCAGCATTTTTTTCTCTAGTCTGCTTAACAAAGCATGCGATGCACAATGCTGAACATGCTGCTGAGGATGCTTGTATAATTATTGATGGTACATGATGATTGCATGTTTACAAGAATAGGTTTTTGAGCCCGTTTAATGTTTTCTCTTCGCACAGTGACATCGATGATGTACAAAATGATCTTCTACATCTGGATATATGGTAAGATAGTTGTTAAAACTGTTTACACCTGCACTTCTCAAACCAATGCAAATGAAAGTGCAAACAAACTTTCACTAAAGATTGTTAGCTCAGAATATTAAATAAGCTTTTTGTTTTAACTAGGGATCATGATGACGACGTGTCCGTGGCTGAAGCGTGTCGTAAGCTAAATGAGATCAGTGGGTTCAGAGGAATGGGCAGGTACAGCATGCTGACCTTAAATGCTCAATTAAAAACACAATGTTTAACTACAATTTACTTATGTTTGCATGGATTATGGCATTTTTTGATTAGATACTTCAAGCAAATTGCCAAATCTGTGAGAGCCAATGGAGCATCAGCTTCAGTAAGCGAAGAGAACGCTGACGACTTTCTCGGCTGTCTGAA
Organism: Silurus meridionalis; assembly: GCF_014805685.1. Classification (NCBI taxonomy): domain Eukaryota; kingdom Metazoa; phylum Chordata; class Actinopteri; order Siluriformes; family Siluridae; genus Silurus; species Silurus meridionalis. Next base: position 6,516,406 of record NC_060905.1, on the reverse strand, counting down.
CATCCCATTAAGCGTAAGAAACGAATGCAACAGACTAATATATTGCAGGGAGTATAACGGTGCAGATGCCATCTGTAATTTTCAAAGACCATGAATGTAGCCCTGGTTAAAATATAAGGAACATAATATTAGATTAAGGTTCTTCTTTCCTTATGGATATTGTGTTCATTAGATTATATTTAATATTATTTAAGTTTATTTTATAAGATTATTTGATTTATTTGTTTGTTTATTTATTATTCATTCATTCACTCATTTTATATTTTATGCATCCATTCATGTATTTACCATTATTTCGTTTATTTTCCTTCCTTCTACTATCATTGTTTCAGCATAGATTTTATTGTGTCAGAAAGGAAATAAACTGATTAAAACCCATTACAAAAATAATACAATAAAATGCAGTAAATACATTAAAAATCATTGTTTCATATCTTTCAACAGGAGATCCCAGTTATTGGCTATGATAAGTGGTTCAAGTTAGAGCCAAGGTCCAGTGCGTCTAAAGTGCAGGGAGAATGTCACCTCATTTTAAGACTCTTCACTAACCAGGTAGAGATCTCTGTCTATTCCATTTCTGAAAAACCCAGCATGAATGGCACATTGAGGTTTGGTAATAAATCATTTAATGAAAAATAATTGAGTTTATTCTAAAGGAAGAAAGTTAGAACTCTGTATTGGGTCCCTGGGGCTCAAATTAAGAAAATAAAATTATTAAACAAAAAATAAATTGTTATTAATGAACCTTGAGGATGACAAAACTTTGTTATAAAATATTTAAATTTCATTTAGATGACTAGTTCTAGTAGTGGACCATGTCTCATATATAGTTATATTTATAATAGACAATTATCCAATAACCAGTGTGTACATCTCTCAAAATTATACAATTTGAAGATTGTATTCATTCATGTCATAAAATGTTTAAAAAAATTATGCTTCAAATTATGCAACAAAATAGTTCTGTATTTCTGTACAATGGCATATTACAAATTAAATTTTTTTATTGAAATATAAAAAAAAATCAATACATACAATATATTCTTGACACATCAGAAGTGGGTCAGTAGTCACAGTTGTGTCACTATATGCAATGCGTATTATTCTTTTTTATTATTTATCTGCATGGGTATAGATTTAACAATCGAATGTGAAAGTGAATGTATGCAAGTTGGTTAATCTAAGACAAGTAATATTTACTAATGCTCTGAGCAGCCATTTAGATTTTTGATGTTACGTTCCTTACGAGTGGAAAAATCTACAGTGACCGTTCAAATAGAACTCTAAAGTTAAGACAGCAATGTCATTGGTTTTTCCCAAGTCTTGAATTAGATCTTTACCACCTCTATTCAAAATTAGCATATTTTTTTATTTATTAATTATTTATTATTTAGTGACTAGGCATTGTTGGTTGTTTTTGCTAGTGTGCAGAGTACTACAAATCCGAGGCGGATTTTTCATTTTGAAATAACACCATCATTAAAGCACAACAGCATGCAATCAGACTTCTGTTATCAATACATTTACATTTATGCTTTCTTTATTTGTCCAACAGAGGAACACTGCTCTGAGCAAGGTGGTCTCGAATGTGATCATTCATCAGAAGATGTTAAGCCAAATTCTGGAGTATGAGCACAAGCAAGTTCAGGTTTGGATTCTGTATTTATAGTGTTCAACTTTCACAAATAAACCCGCTGCTTAGAAAAAAAACCCCAAAAACGTAAAAATGAAAGTAACTGCATGCTATTTTGTTAAAACCTTTTCAGAAAGAACCCTATAACTGGAATGGACAGGTGTGTCCAGCAGCATGGACCGTGCTTTCCCATCACGCTGTTCAGGCCGATCTTACTCCACTGCAACAGGCAGTCATGTGTGTATTAAATCTTGATGCTGTTAATCTCTTCATTCCACCTCTCCATAATCCACATTCTGATGTTAATTCACAGCAAATTGGTCTGTGTTTTGGATGTAATAAATTTTCAATGGATTTGTAGACATGCAAACTGATATTCAGCTCAACATTCACAATTTTTGTTTTTGTATTTTAGTCGCTGGCACTGCTACAGTAGCCATCACCTCTCTCAGAGGATGTGTTACGCACTACTGCTCAGGCTGCTGAGGGCCGTAGAGGCCGAATGGGAGGCTGGAGATGTGAATAAGGAGCTGGTAGGTCTTCACAACACCTCATTGATCCGGAACGGTAGGGAATAGTCATTCAAGGAGGTAAAAAAGACTCTTGCTCATGCTCGCGAAGGCCCTCGTGCTTAGATACCGAGAGTGTATTGAACTTTTAGTGCTTTTGAGACTGCTAACTATGATCTAAATGCAATATTTCTAACATGAGCATTAATAGCGGATATTATGATGTGTACAGGAGAGCCTCCTTGCTGAGAGCTTTAAACTCTACTGTGATTACGGCCTGTCTCTTATAAAGAGCATGAGGCATGTATTCCCGTGCACCAACCCTGCTGCCATCACTCGATGTGAGATAATGCTGAGGTAAATCTACACACACACACACACACACACACACACACACACACACACACACACACAAACAACACAAACACACACAGTGTGTGAGAGAGTTTTGAAAGGTCTGGCCTGGGGAGTCTATTCAAATACAAATTGAAATATTTTTTTTCCCAGCTGTCAATATGGTAGCTAGCTGTCTGTGTGGAGTTTGTGTTGCTGTGCCCTTTTACATTTTCTGGCTCTATATTTCTCTAGGGGGGTCTGTATCGGCTAGAGGGGTTTGGAAGAATTGATATCCTGTGGAGCTTTTTTTTTCCCCAGGGTTGCTCTTAAATGTAGTATAGTGCACTAGTCTCTGTTAACAAGTCAATTTTACGAGCATACACAAACACAAACGCATAGACATGCAGGTGCCAGGATTTTACAGTCTGATTAAGTACGCTGATAGAAACGGCAGCTGGTTCAGTCTGGTCTGTAAAAGAGTGCACATGCGAGTATTGCATTCTTGGTTTAACTCAGGAATGTGTGCAAGGAATACATTTGATTTTCTGCAATAAAATAATTAAATTTCTCTGCATTTCTTTGCTTTCTATGGCTTTGTGTGGAATTCAGGACTGTTGGACAGATCCAGCTGCAGCAAGCATTTAAGGCAGTTTGTTCTAACCGCAATGAGCTACACCTGGAAATAGCAACTGTCATAAAGGTATAATTAAACCTCAATAACCACATTGACTCATTATTGTTAAGTATTTGGGCAGTTTGAGAATTTTTCAGAAATACTGTATTTGCATTTGTCCATGTCACTACAGAAAGGCACAGTGGAATGGTATGAGGCCACCATTTCACACTTTAAACCGGATGAAGGGGTAAGCTCCAAATTATAAACGTATACATTTTGAAGGTATTGTGGCATATATTATAGTTAAGTACATTTAGTACAAGTACGTTATTATTTACTGCACTGTAGAGTTGTAGCGCTGGCAATTCATTTGTAGGGAAGCTATACACTATAAGGACAAATGTATTGGGACACCGGACTGTACCAGTCGTATGTGGTTCTTTTCCAGAGAAACTGTATAAGATATTTTTGGACATTCTATTATTTAATCTTCCCTTTACTCAAACTAGGAAAGCCAAACTGGTTCCAGCATGACAGTATCCCTGACCTCTATAAAGATATGGCATACACTAATACTCCACTAATCTAATCTTAGTATGCATAATGCCTTAGCCTCAACCTGCAGGTTAAGACGCTTTCATTTAAAAGCTGGATCTGGCAACAGAGGAGACCAATGCAAAAGCATGGATCATATCTCCTGAACCTAGTGAACAACACAACAAAAGTTTCAGAATTACAAATCCATGTACACTTCACCAGCTCCTTCAACAGCTATAATATATATATATAAAAGCTTTAATAATAGCTTCATACATTATTTCAGTTCATGTAGTATTAGAATGCAGCATATCCTGTAAACAATGAAGTCAGCACAGTAATCTCACCTCTTCAATTAAATTTTACTGTTGCTCATACCATTATTTGTTGGTGAAACCCCAAAATTCTTCAGGAAATACAAATCTTTAGTGTTTTCATGCTAGAAATTACAAAGAAAGATCCCAATGACATATTATAGCATCATGTCCAGGCCATGAGAGTGGTGATGGCAGGGATAAAGACATCCTTGTTCACAGTGTGATTATGCTGTTTTGATACAGACTGTGGAAGAGCAGCTGAAGAGACTGGTCCTGGTGGTGGATGCAGTGTGTGTTGATGTACAACGAGGGCAGAACGTCTACAACAAGCTCTTTCATAAGTAACCCCTCACCGTTCGAATGCTCTGGAGACCCGGCCGTACACTGCTTTGTTTGCATGAGCTTGTGCTTTAATTACAATCTAAATTTAACAGTCTTATTTGAGTATTAATCCACTTCTAAAGGTCTTGCCTCACTGGATGCATGCCATGAATGTTTGATTAGGGTTGGAATTAAACTGTTCAGCGGATAGATCTTGAGAAACAGTAGAGTACTGCTTAAGAGCTAAGGTTAAATACTTCAGCATCCTCTCGAGCCACTTGTTAGAGGGAAACTGAGTTTATTGTATTTTCTCCAGCTCTGTAAAGGTGGACTTCTTCAGCATTTCCTACCGGCAGTTAGAGAAGCTGGTGTGTGCACATACACAAATAAAAACAGTTCTTTTTCAATGCATGGACACGATTTGATGTGCTTATTAGAGAGACTGTGGTCTATATTCAGGTGGCGGATGACATAAGCGTTGCAATGGAGCGCGTTTGCGGGACTTTGGAACAGGAGAATTATCGGCTCTCGCAGACCATGGGGGAAACCTTATTCGAGCTCTTCATATCGCTGAAGACCCTCAAACGATTCAGGGAGTTCCTGCCTCTCAAGTAAGTCACTACAATCTTTCAGATCCATCTCTAAGGATCAGATGCTTGCTGCCTCGTAAACTAGTCTACTCGAAAGAACATGAGTCATCGTGAGCATATGTGGCTGATAGATGGAAAGTTCTTGTATCTTCTGAATTGATGCTGAATGTTCGGTCACGATTCTTAAGTTCTATTTATAAATGGTGATTCAGACACTGGCATCTCATCTGTGTGTGTGTGTGTGTGTGTGTGTGTGTGTGTGTGTGTGTGTGCTTTATAGAGATACTAAGATGCTGGCACTAACAGGCTTTCATAACTGGTTTAAATCCTCCATTCATAAATGGCTGCAGATTGTGCATGAGAAATCTATCGACAGGATCCGCAAGGCTGTGGAGCTGGACCAGGCAAGTTGGAGAAAATACAGAATTTCTTTGGACTGATTGCACAAGCTTTGAGATGTGTAAATATAGTCCATAAGCTGTAATCACTCTGATTTCCAGTTCGTCTAGTGTGAAAATTGAAGTTTCCTTCTTATTAGACCATATATAGCTCAATGAACCCTGAGTGTTGAACTTTAAGTGTTGACCTACAATCACTTTTTCACTGTATGTGTAGTTTCACTTTGAGAGTTTGAGGGAGTGCATCTCAATAACATCGCATCTCGATGCATAGCCAACGATACAATACATTAACGATACATATAAAGCAGCTAGCAATGCGATACAGTGCGACGCAATACGCATCACCACTATTATGATGCAGTGCGATTTGAATTCGATTCAATACTAAACGATTTAATGCGATATGATTCAATGAAAAAATTATATATATGATGGTATGATATGATGTCATGCAACTCAAAACTCGATACAGATCTAATTTTGTTTCTTTGGTTCAGACAGACAGCAAATCATAAATTTACTTAAGTGCCTTCTGACTTCTTGCGTATGGTCCTTTTACAAACAGGCCTTTGTAAAGCAAAATAAAAATAAAAGATTAAATAAACCAGATTATTTTTTCTTGTTCTGTTTCTACCTCTGCCATGTTAATCTGTATTATGTGTGATACTCAGGACACGCCTCGTTCTCCGTAGTGTTTTGTCAGGAGAAATCAATCTATATTTATATCATTTTGGATACAAATTATTGGTCACTTTCTAAATAATAAAAGTATAGCACTTTTACCTAAAATTAATATAAATAAATTTACAGATGCGAATATTTTAAAAACTATGCATCACTTGATATAAAGATTAAATGCAAACTTGATATAAAAAATGTAAAGTATTGGGACATCTGAATTTTCCAGCCATATGTGGTTTCCACAAATTTGTGGCCATATATCTCTAAATGTAGATGTACTGTATAATATATGTATTACAAGATTTGGAGTGGAAATCTTGGGTGGCCATTTGGATTCATTTTTTAATTCATTCCTCACCCTGCAGTGTGTGTGTGTGTGTGTGTGTGTGTGTGTGTGTGTGTGTGTGTGTATTCTTTGAATGGTACAGTTCGAGCCAGTCCAGCAGCATGCCAAACACAGTGCGTCGGCAGTGGACGTGACCACATGCTTCAGCCAGGTGCAAGAGTTCTGGACACAGCTGGCTTGGCCTGACTCAGCAGGGGCGTTCATCTTCATCACTCGCTTGACTGACGTAAGTTCACATCTTTGAAAATTTTCCATGAACACACAGTTAAAAAAAAACAAAAAACATTTAATTGAATCGTATTAGAAGTACAGAAATGATCTCCGGATGTTGTTCAATGCAGAATTTGTGCAGCGAGGCGGTATGTTATTCAGAGCTTCTGAAGCGCAAAATTGAGAGGAACCAGCTGGGTCAGGATCAACGGACCTTTATCATGCAGGTATTGCTCCTGAGTATTGGAGAGGGAAATGGGCTTTCATTTCACAGGAAGTAAATGTCAGTACAGATTCTATCTCCTTGGCAACATTGCTTTCTCTGTGGAATTCTAGTGCTGTGATGCTTGCTCATGTGTTGTATTTTTTATTTTGGTCCTATTGCTATTTTCTCAGTTCTTTTGATCTCTGCATATGGTCCTTTAAAATTTTAACTTTTCTTACTTGCACTCTTTTCCACTTTTCTTCTTCTTGCTTTCCCGACCCGCTTTTTTGCAGCTCTCGGTGGCACTAAACAACACAGAACATGTGCGCGCATATCTTTCCAGCTTGCCACGGGAGCTGGATTGGCGAGCTGTTGAGCAGGCTATGGAGGAGTCCTGTGGTGCTGAAGGCAAGGAGCAAGTGAACAAGGCTCTAAATGGCCAGCTGTACAATGCTGACCTGGACCTGCAGAGAGAGGCTAAAAGGCTGATCACACACCTCACTGATAAGGTAGGTCTGTACCATCAGACTGCAGAACCTGAGCTGAATATTTAATTATTCTCTTAGTTGTTGATTGAGATGACAAGGACATTTTAGGACAAACTTTTTTTTAAGAATTATAGGTTTTAGGGCTGTCTATAAGAAAACCATTTATTAATAATAATGCAATGATGCACATCTTTTAATAGTGAACATGACATTACTTTGTTTGTACTTTTAACTCTACATCTGTTGTTGTTTCTTTTACTTTAATAACAACTTCGACAAGTAAAACACGTTCAGAAATGATGCTTAATTCTCTGCTGTGACATTTCGCAAGGCAAAGAAATAAATAAAATTTCTGCGGTGGTTGTGAGAAACGGTAATGCCAAGGACCTAAAGTCCTGGATGTTCCTAAAATACTACAGCAAGGTGGTTTTGCTGCAAACAGACACCCACAGCCACAAAGAGCAAATGTTTCTAGTTAATTCTGACACTAGTAGGCACTACACTGATGCGATATACACTCAACCATTTCCATCCTGATTTTTTGGTAGCAGGAAGAAACCAGAATATGTTCTGTAAGTAAGTATGTAGTTTATGTCCTCATGTTGCACAAGCCAGGCCCTAAACATGATGCCATGGCAACAGGCAGCAGTTCAAGACAGGAACACCCACCCTAATGTGACTAGAGTGACATGAGGGGGGAAAAAAGAAATCACTGCCGGTGTGAATGCATGATGACTATCTGAAGTGTTCCTGTGAGAAACAGATTTGCTGTAATTGCATGCAGTAAATACTATAATGAGCTGAAGCGGGGGAAAGTTTCAGCCTACAAAGCCCATCCCTGCTGACTCTTCTGGTGTAGAGATTTGTTATTTGCCAGCTTTTGGTAAAATTCTTCATTTCTGTTTACTATGGTAGATGCTTCCTGAGCTTAGGAGATACATTCAGCACATCAGCCTCTCTCCAGACACCATAAATAATGACGATGTGAGTAGTATGTATATATATTTTCCCCCTGTGATTAATTTGTATGTGATAGTGTATGCTAATGTATACAGGAACATAAACATTAGTGTCCTCTTTTACTGTAAACTCTAGGCTGTGTCTCCGCTGATGAAATATCTAGATTCCACCTTAGTCATTCTCAGTGATTCATTGGTGAAGGAGAACCTGTCAAGGTAATTGCCTCTTAAATTCCATATAATTGCAGCTCCTGATGGATAAAGCTTGTGATAATGATGTGAATAACAACAAGACTAAGGAGTTGTGTTTAATCTATTAGTAAATGTTTTAAGAAAATGAAATGTATTATCTAAGTATTGTTTGAATGGTTGTGTACTGAGATAGATAAAGGTTTTCTGATACCTAATACAGAGTTCTCTGGAGTCTCTGGGAGCTGCTGCTGAGGATGATCCTGGATTCTGTGGCAGAAAACAGAGGTGTCCAAGTTGAGTTCTACACACGGTTCCAATACACTATAGAGGTTAGTGATCATTTAAAACAGAGTTGAAACATATATCTTTCAGTCCAAGGAGCCAACACAGGGCAGAAATTAATGGTGACGAGAAGGTACCCAGTGTTCAGGTATCAGTGTGCTAGACCAGCTCCCTAAACCAAATTGGCACATCGCTATTACTACTGCTGGTTTGTTTCTGTTTCACCTCTAAATATGCCCTTGTGCTTGTGTGCACCATGCTGAGACCTTCAAAAAGCTGTTCTGACGGAGATTCAGTATTAGCTATAAATATACCTTATACCCTGTCACTTCTCAACCCAACAAATCCATTGCTGGACCACATGTTGGGTTTGAGCAGTCCTGTGCAGCTAGTGATTTCAGTCAGAGTTACAGTTTTTCTGTCCAATCAAGCTGTGATATATAGGTTTTTCCTCTCTGTTTCTACCTCTTTCTCAGTGAATGTGTCCAGTTCATTCTCTGCCACAGCACTTAACCATGGATTGCTAGTTGGAGTGCTGTAGATGCTAGTTTAGAATTTTAGCTAATGCTCTACTGTAGCTGAGATAGGTAGATACAGTGTTGTCATTATTGTTTAGCAGCTCACTCTGGTTTTGGTTCAATCTCTGGTTCAAAATCACTTATTTTATGGCTAAAGCCACAAAGTATAGCTCAAATGTGGAGCCCACCTTATAGCTTGGGGTTCAAGCCCTCCTAGGCACCAAGACAGGATGTTTGTGACCACATCCAGGGGTCTTTTCCCATACAGAGCTTTATCAGGCACCTGAGTTGCTTTACTCCAGACTCTATAGACCTGCCATTCCAGCCACCATTATATCACACTGGCCAGTGTAGACTCTGTGATTAAACCAGTAACACTAAGCAGGTTGCTTTGCTTGATACCAATTTTAATATGGTGATGCACATTTAAATAAACAACATATTGCCTGGAGTGATCTTTCCACAGTAACTTAAGACAGGTATAAAGATCTAGTTTAACATCTGCTTTATTTGGTTAGCCAAGTACAATCCGAATTCCAGAAATGTTGGGATGCTTTTTTACATTTGAATACATTGAAAACTAAAAGACTTTCAAATCACATGAGCCAATATTTTATTCACAATAAAACATTTTATGTGCCAAATCTTCTCTATAGGTGAAAGATCTGGACTGCAGGCAGCTCAATTCAGCACCCGGTGGTTTTGCATTGTCCTGCAGAAATACACAAGGTTTTGCCTGAAATAGACATCGTCATGAGGGGAGCATATGCTGCTCTAAAACCTTTATATACCATTCAAAATTAGTAGTGCCTTCCAGAGATGCTGGCTTTTGAACCAAAAGCTGATAACAAGCTGGAAGGTTTACTTCTTCTTTAGCCCGGAGGACATGGCGAACAAGAATGGAAAATTTGGACTCGTCCGACCATAGAACACTTTTCCACTTTGAAACAGTCCATTTTAAATGAGCTTTGACTTACAGGACATGACGGCGCTTCTGGACCATGTTCACATATGGCTTCCTTTTTGCATGATAGGGCTTTAGTTAGCATCTGCAGATGGCAAAGCGGATTGTGTTTACCGATAGTGGTTTCTGAAAGTATTCCTGTTTCCATTTAATAATGTCAATGACACAATCATGCCGATGAGTGAGCAGTGTCGTCTGAGGGCCCGAAGACCACGGGCATCCAAAAAAGGTCTTCGGCCTTGTCCCTTACGCACTGAGATTTCTCCAGTTTCTCTGAATCTTTTGATGAAGTTATGTAGTGTTGATGATTAAATTTTTGCAAAGCATTTTTGAGGTTAAGGATCGTGGTTTTTAAAGTATTCCACTTTTACACACTCGTTCACAGATTGGAGAGCCTTTGCCCATCTTTACTTCTGAGGGACTCTGCCTCTCTAAAACATCCCTTTTATAGTTTATCAAGTTACATACCTGATGTCAATTAACTTAATTAGTTGCTAGATGTTCTTCCAGCTAAATATTATCAAGTTTTCTGGCTTTTGCAGCCCTTTGTTGCCAACTTTTTTGAGACCTGTAGCAGAAATAAACTAATTTTGTGCATTTAAGTGTAACATTTCTCTTCTATTGTAAATAGAATATTGGCTCATGTGATTTAAAAGTCTTTTAGTTATCATTTTATTCCAATAAAAAAAAACATTTCTGTCATTCAGGTTGTAAAATATTATTCTGCAAGACACTTAAAATATCACTCAAAAAAAACTAATGAAGGTTCTATCAGTAAAAACAGAACCAAGTGTTACAGCATCTTTAGAAGAATTGTAGCAGATTCTCCAATGTGCATTGGAAAAAATGTACAATTCCTCAATAAAAATATCCATAGAGTATCAAAAACTACTGAAGGATTTCTAAAAACAAATAGGTTAGTGTTCTGTATAGTACATTTTTATATGTAGATTTACTTTCTCGTGAATGAATTTTAAGGGCCTGCTATCTTTACAGCATTTCTTTCCTCGTGTCTAAGGATTTATGCACCATACTAAATAAAACTGTAATAAAATAGCCAACATTATTTCATTTTAAATTAGTATTTATGAGTGAAAACAACTCGAGCTGTCAATGATAGTGTTCAATCATTTCCCTAATATTGTAAACAACTGAAAAGCTGGAGAAAGTGCAGAGAGATCCCAAAAAAGATTCCATAATTTTGTAGTTAATGCCAAACGAGCAATTTTGATAACCTTCATCTGATATAGTAATAATGCTAAATGAATACCAAAAGTCTAAATGAGCCAGATAAATAGGGGGTCCACATTAGTAATTGGTGCATAGAGGTACAAATCTGATTCCATGCTTGTGGACGTCACTTCATTTATTAGAGAATTAAATCCCTCTAGAGACTTATAGGTGGAGGTGGCAAAAGATATGAATTGCTGCACAATTTGGAAGGTCAATAAGCCTACAACACGTCAGGATTGGGGGAAGAAATCCTTACAAACACAAGGTAGAGAGAAGAGTTTAACCCCCAACCGTGGAGGTGCAAGGCAAACATGCTAACCACTAAGCCACCATGTCCCCCTTAGCTCCAAATTGGCAGCATTAAATTAAACAAACAAGCAGAGCTCATGAAGGTAAAGCAGACAAGGAATTGCAGGGAATGTCAGAATCAGGAAGAGGAAAAGCCAATCAAAAATCAGAAAGACTAAACTAGCAACAATAAATAGGGACAATTACCAGGTGGCAAATCGTCAAATGAGTTAACCTCTTTAACTTATATTTGGTCAAACTATTCCTTTAACACTCACTGTTTCCTCTCTCTTCATCATGGCATCCTATTATCAGTCATCCTGGCAGCCACCTTTCTAAGAGGAAGAACTCACAAGAATGACAATGTGCTAGTAGTACTATTCCATGTGACGGGAATTGGCAGGAAAGCAGGACAGATTTGTATGAAAAGTCATGATTTGCGAGGTTGCGTGGGTGAACATGCTGCGCTCCATATAGTTGGTCTATTAGCATATCAGGAATCCCATGCTGCTACAAGTGTTTGTGCAGGTCTGATAGAAATTCTTCACTGGCAGAACAGTTTCTAATTAATTTTAATGAGAGCTGGTGTGGCATTTAGTAGCAGAGCGGATAATGTTGCAGAGGTCCTTTGGCCATATATGGACAAAACAAATGACCTTGTATTTTTCTTTAGACCTTGGTGAGGTTCTTCCATGCAAATGGTGATGGGCTGCTCTTGGAGGACTTGAAATCTGGGGATTACAAGGTAAAAACTAGAATCTCTTTTTTAAACGATGGTGTCAAGAAGTGCTAAATAGCTAGTTATGATACCCTTTTACCATTGCAGGTCCTGGAGGAAGAGCTGCGACTGAACAAGTGCACCTCCTTCGAGCTGATCGAGCAGTACTTCCTGGAGAAGATATCCCAGCAGGTAGGCTGTAGCTCTGCTGGGGTTTGACACCCAGCACCCTGCAGAGAGATAAGGTGTTAATTAGAGTTGAAACAAGTTAAGATTAGAGTTTCCTTCCTCTCTTGATTATGTGCTCTTTAGATGAATGTCTTTTGCACCAGACTTATTACAGTGAATTTGTTTTCAGTTGTTTATTTTATCAACAGATATAAGTTTTGTGATTTTCTTTTTTTGTTGCAATCCAGTTAGCAATATTTCTACTCTGTCTTAGATCTGCAGTTCTTTTGTTGATCATTACTATTTACATTTCAGAGAATCTTGAAGCACAGTCGATTTGGGCGCATTAGTGTTAAATGTTACTATGATGCACCTGAACAAAGACTCACCGTGGAGATACTTCATGCAGCCGATCTCATTGCCCTGGATGCTAATGGTGAACCATTGCCTGGATTGTCCTTCACACTAACATGCTTGATCTCATCTCAGTCATTTACATGTAAAATGCAATGAAAATGGCCCATGTTCAAGTCATTTGGTTTACAAAATCATATGGTTCTCACCATATTAATACTGACCAAGTGACCATGATGTGTGTGGTTGTGTTATCATATGTCTTTTATTTTTTTGCTCTTTCAGGTCTGAGTGATCCTTTTGTCATAGTGGAGCTCTGTCCTCACCACCTATTCCCTAACTCCAGGAGTCAACGCACACAAGTGAAGCTCAAAACTCTGCACCCGGTTTTTGATGAGCTCTTCTATTTGTAAGTAGGACTGCTAGTGTACACGGTTGTATAAAGAAAACTTCCACATCATCTTCCAGAATAGACATTCTCTCTCCTTGATGATCTCTCAACAGTCATGTAAGCCCTGAGCAGTATAGACACAGGTGCGCTTGTCTCACCTTCACTGTGATGGATTATGACTGGCTATCAACCAACGATTTTGCTGGGGAAGCAGTGGCCCCCCTGAGCGACTTCTGTTGGCCAGGTCGACCCAATGCGACTGCTGCAGGGAAAACTCTGCAGCCTTTTATTCTACATCTGTCTCGTCAGAAACCAAGCGGTATGCGATCCCTTTTCACAGAACATGCAGGACAATAAGAAAAAGCAACTACTAAATCCCTATATAGAACTTTTTTTAAAACAATTACATGGGATCCGGGGGGTAATTTCCCAGTTTGCAGGAGCTTCTCTGTGATTTTATTCGCATTTGGCTTGGCCTTGTCTGTGTTTTTCTCTGTTCTTTGCTAAGAAAAAAACAGGCCAATTTACCTACTGTTTATTTTCCTCAGCACTCATATGATATTTTTAGTTTGGCATATGTGCATGTTTGAGGAAAAAAAAGATGTCTAACTGCTGTTAACGTACTTTAGCACATGTAGCCCCTCCCTTCCCAAATATTAAACACTTCCAGAATCGCAGAAAAATAAAAGGATGTTTCTCGTGTTCTTAGATTGTTGCTGGGACTTTGGTTCCAACTGGATTAAGAGCATTTTATCTCTACTCCATTTCCTCTTTGCTTGATCGGACGGCATGTTATGAATGGAGTGTTATCATATGGCCACAAAGCCAGACATATATAAATGTTAATACACCACACTAAAAACACCCTCCTTCTGTTGTTATCCAAATGTGTGACTTTTATAACTGAGTAGATTAAGCAAAAATTTATTCCGTACCTCCCCCTAATAAACAAATCCAATCTGAATAGGGCTTAACATCGAACTGGTTGCTTTCTGTTTAGGTATTTATGGCAAAATCTGACAATATATGATTAGATATTTTATGAGCTATCAATTGTAATGTGTGCTTTGACTAGATTCCTTCTTTACTCAATCTGTTTTCTGATCCAGAGAAACCAATCATGAAGATGCTTGAGGCCAGAACAGGAGACAAAGAAGCTCAAGAGTTTGTCCGAAGGCTGAAGGAGATCGAAAAGTCGATGGAGGAAGAGTAACTTTTTCATCCGTGGTTTACAATATTGCCAAACGATGTGCTTTTATACCTGTTGTACTATGTTTGCTATTTAAAAAAGAAACTCTTTTAAATGTGTATTTTTAACTGTTGTCCCAAGAAATATATGTGAGTTATATGAAAAGATGTTTAAAGATCAGTATTTTGTCGCTGTTCAGCACTTTGTGTGCTGTGTTTTAATGTATTTGGCTCACCAGAGGAGCTTGTGAGAATTATATTAATTTAATAATTTATCAATAGTATATTTTTAAGTATGTTTAGATGGTAAGCTGTCAAACTAGATTTGTAAAGTTATTTAATTAAGGTATAGTTTTGTGACTTGAAGTTTAAGAGATATTACGGTGTTCGGCTCAAATCGGTTTTAATGCTCGGAAAAGATTATTAACTGTAAAATGTTTATGGTACAGTAAGATCACTGAGAGGGTCTTAGTAACGAATGAAAAACTCTTTTGTGAGGAAACCGCTTTCACAAAATCTGTCTTAAAAACTGTGAACTGTGAACATTTGTTCTGGACTCACACTGAACTATGTTGACAATTTGACTGTAGCATTTTTGTGAGATCTTGTCTTTCTTAAAGAATGTTTATTTATGCTAAGTGGTTCTTCAATGTACTGGTTTCAATGTTCAGATGTTTTTCCCCTTTTTTTTTTTTTTTGCACTGAGCAGAAAGAAGAGTTTTACATAGGCCCAAGTGGTTTCCTTTTACTTTTTATTTTTTGGCAGGACAAACCTATAGAGGTGGTGGAGCAGGTTAATTGTTTTAACAATATTCACTATTAACCCCCTTTTCACTATTCCCACCTTGCAACACTGAACACACTAATCATTTGTTTGATTGATTTTGTGCAGTATTTTGATTGGCGCACACCACAAGGCATATTACCTTTTCCCCAGATTGCCAAGGCATTTTCTTACGAAACCAGTGGGATTTTTGCATGTGCTCCTTTCCATGCCGAGTACAAATAGCAAAGTATATAAAAGGTCTCCACTCTGCTTCTTTATGCCTGTTGCTTGTGTCAGTGTATTGTAGCACTGGCACAGCAGGTGCAGATTAATTTGCGCTGCAGGCTGATATTAAGGTTACCAGAGTGATACTGAAGGAGCTGGCACAGGTTTGTGAATTTTAAAATGCTAAGGGTGAACATCAGTCGAATCCAGTTGCTCCTGACTCTTAATTAGATGGCAATAAATGCTTGTGCAATAGAAACGTCATCAATCCTAACCAAGCAATTGAAGACGTACAGTAGCAGTGAATTGTAGTAGATTATTCCAATTGTTCGTGCAAGTGAGAAAACAAATTGGCTGCTCCAAACACTATTGCCTAAAGCCTGATAAAAGCACAGTCACCTGCCACTGGCAACTGAAAGGGTCTTTAGTGCACAGACCCAGAAGGCATCAAATCATTGTCTGTAATACGAACTTGTTTCAAGGCTGTGCTTTTGGGTCGGAGGCATCATGTCTATCATCACTAAAATTTAAAGTCTGCTTATTGACTTTAGTCAACTGAGTATTTTGGTGATGTGTGGTTTGTTCTAATGTCATGCTTGCAGCTTAGCACCGCTGTTGCATGGAAATGCAACCTAAACTTTGAGTATGGCAGCAGCCAAAACCAATTTATTAATGGTTGGCATGCTTAAGAAGACACACTCGCCATTCACTTTAATAGGCATTCATGCAGTCAGCCAATGAACTGGTAGTAACACAGTGCATAATGTCCAGCAGATACATATCAAGAGCTTCATGTTTACATCAAACGACAACATGGTCGACAACATTATTGCACAGGAAAAACACTTTGGGCTTTGTTACATGACTGATCAATTATAGCTAACTGCAGTGCAGTATAGGGGCACCTTCTTTTATTAAAGGGCATCTGACGCTCAATCTCCTAAGCAGCACTAAAATGATTGCCACCCGCAAACATTTTGAAACAAGCCGGATTTTACAGATTAAATTCCATGTTTCAGCTCACGTGCTTTGTAGTGAGTGAGTGATTCTTATGTGCAGGATGAGGGGTGTAGCTTAGTGGTTAACGTATTGGACTTCAGATCAGAAGGTCATGAGATCAAATCCCAGTCACACCAAGCTGCCACTCTTAGGCCCTTGAGCAAGGTCCTTAACCCCAAAACTGCTCACTTGTATGAATGAGATAAATGTAAGGGCTTCTGGATAAAGAGGTCTGCCCAATGCCGCAAATGTAAAAAAAGAGCAGATTCAGAGTAAGCGTTATCCTGAATAGTGGCCAGTATTAGCAGTGTTTCTTATCCTCATTGTAGAACAGTATCAATATTTTGAGCAATTTTTTTATTTTTAGTGGAAGGATATACTGTGTTTCTAAGATTGGGTGGTGGGACACCTGGATCGCAGAGAAGGGTTGGATCAAACTGTTATAAGCTCCACAAATGGGGTCATGGGCTGATGGCTTTGCTCACCAAGCATGGCTCTGTTCCACTCACTCATGGAGCCATTAATGTATAATGTAACCTTCTGGTATTTCAGAGTTCTTTCCAAGATACACCATTACAATATTAATCCACTATGCCAAATACCAAACATATTACACAATCCCTGTTCTCCCTTTACAGCTTTTCCTTTTCTCCCAAGCATGCTTTCCTTTCTATATACTGAAAACACAGACAAGCCTGGAAGTCCACCCTGTCAATCAAGGGCAAAGATATGCTTTCACCACATTGTCAGCGCTTAACACTTTCGGTAGTACTTGAAACTGTCGGCACTTCACTGTGTCCCGTGTGATTTGAATAATGCTGTATTATGTGTGCGCATGTGTGCGTGTGCGTGTGTGTGTGTGTGTGTGCGTGTATCAATAAAAATTTTAAAACAAAAAAGGCAACCAGCAAAGCTTCAAGCAGAATCTGTTGTAAATGAGGAATGTTATAGGGGTTAAGTTGGGGATGGTGAGCTGCATGTTCCTGTAAGTTCGCAGTTCTGTTGTGTGCCGTATCTCTTCAGGTCAGACTCTGAGAAATGTGGTGTTCAGGAGAGCTGACAGTAGTTTCACTGTACCACCTGATGCATCCTCGGTCTTTTGAAGGAAACAGTTGTCACATGAGATCCCCTCTCAAAAATCTACAGGACAATGCCCATTGTGATTAAACTTGAATGGAATTGAGTTGTATGCCAAAGAGGTCATGCTAGCCTCAACATCCAACATCTAATCCCTTTTAAAATGATACCATATCCCAAAAAAAGCTGTTCTAAAAGTACTAGATAGGTATTGAATTGTTTATTACATTATGAATTATTAGATTCATTATGACTAATGACATCGTTGACATCAATACTTTTGATAGAAAGTTCTAGGCCTCATTTCAGCTGTAATGTTTTGATGTATTATCATACAGGTGCGTGATCAGGCATGAGAATTGACACTGGACTCACCACTAGGTGTCCTCAAAGAGCCACAAAAGACAACCCCCTATTTATTTAGCTGGAAACTAGATGGCGTAATAAAGAGGAGAACAAGGGTATTAGCAGATTCCAGGAACTGAAGCCTCCTAGATTTATGTGAATAACGATTTGTTGTATTGTCTTATACAACATTTAATAACATTCTTGTCAGACATGTTGCTCCCCCCCAGAAAATGATTGCAACACAACATTGTGTGTGAGACTCGCAGAGCTGCATTGCAATTATGAAAACACATTAAGACTGAGCACAGACACAGTTATTATCCTCAATTTTGGTCACCAATTTGAGGACTCTACATATCAACACAATAATCAGATGTGCTTATTTAACACACACACACACACACACACACACACACACACACACACACACACACACACACACAATTTAATCTGGCTCTGAAATTGTTTTCCAGATTCAGGTGCTCGTGTTCCCTGGTGTTTTCCACTGAATGGATATTGAAGCAGTAAAACAGAAACAAAACAAATCAGCCATACAGTCTACACATGCACACCAGTCCTTATGGACTGCAGTTTGTTAATGGAAAAAATATTATATACATTATATTATTTTACAGAAGCAGCTCACACATTGAGGTACATTGAATTCAATTAAAGACAACATTTTAAATAACAAAACATACACAAACTAAAAATGATAAACTAAGAAAATGACATTATTTCTTAATTGCTCTGATTAACAACCAATTTATCCTCATAACAAAATGTATAGTTTATTAGATCAATAAATCATTGATATGCGTAATGTGCCCTAAAGTGCCTTTTGTTGTACCTCCAAGAAAAAAACCCTCAATTGCAGCCTTTTTGGTTGTTTGTATCACATTTTCTCCAAGCAGCCAATTAGATTTTAAAAGAAGAATATTTCAAGATTTAAAAATGTTGCTGTACAGGTAAAGCGTTTTAATTATTCTCCTGTGTGCTACACTACATGGACAAATGCATTGGGACACCTGACTTTTCCAGCCATATGTGGTTCTTCCCCAAACTCTTACCACAATGCTGGAGGCACACAATTGTGTAGAATGTCTTTAATTGCGATAGCATTCGATTTTCTCTTCACTTGAACTGGGAGACACAAGTCTGTGCACTAGGGATGTGCATCTCCTTAAAGGAGGCTGATGCGATTCGCATCTCGTTTCACCAAAAATCTGATTCACCAATGCAATTATGCTAAAAAACTATGCAGCATGATACAAATGCTCTGACTGCATCCCTAATAAACACCTTCAGGATGAATTGCAACTGCACCCCAGGCCTCCTCACCCTGACTTTACTAACACCCGAGTGGCTGAATGACCACAAATCTCCACAAACTCACTCCAAAATCCATTGGAACAGCTAGTGAAGGTAAACAGTGTCTTGCGGTTATAAGACAGCAGGATTTTTGTTTTGTCCGGTGGTGAATGAAGTACATAATTCTTTTACTTCAGTAAAAGTTTAAATCCACTGTTAATTATGACTCCTGTAAAACTTTCCTTTCATGTGTATTTTCTTGTCAAAATGTGACAGGTTTTCATTTAACCCAGTTTATCCAGTGAAGTAAAAATAATTTTTAGTTTCCCAAAATGACATTTACTCTTATACAAGTACAGATACATGAAAAATGCAACGCTAGTTCTGTCCAAATGCCTATATTATGGAGTCAGTAGCAAGATTATGGCCCTGGACTACAATTCCCATCAGCTGCTGTACCCTCACATGACTTTGATCACATGTCTGACCACCTGAATCACAGTGTCTTGTAATGAGCATTTATATAAACCTCATGCTTTTTGTAGCACTCTTTGTCTCATGGTTGTCATTAGTAGGTTTTTGCGGTTCCTCTCAGTGGTCTGCTGTCAGCCTAGATTATGCTTTTCATGTACATCTTTTGTTGGTACTTGGGGTTTGTGTTTGTATTAGCTATTTTATGTTTGCGCTTGACAAAAAAGGAATATCCGCACTTGCATCTGCTCGCCGCTCCCTATACAGCAGTTCGATTCAGCAATATTGTTGTCCAAAGACTTAAGCGTATATTTACTTAATATCTTAATCTACTGTATATTTGAAAATCTTGTTTAATATTCACTACGCAGTGCTCAGTCTCTCATTACAGTAAATTTGCAAAAAAAAAAAAACACTGACCAGCAAGGAAATGTCCTTTGTTGAACCCGCTGTTGATACACTATATGGACAAAAGTTTGTGGACACCTTACCATAAGATTCATGTGTACTTTTTTTGAACATCTTATTCTGCACTTACTCCCCATTTGCTCATAGAATAACCTCAATGCTTCTGGAAAGTTGTCCAACTAGATTTTGGAGTGTGCTTGTGGAGATTTTTGCTGATTCAGCAACAAGGGCGTTACTAAAATCATGTACTGATGTAGGGTGAGTAGGCCGGGGGTTCAGTCTGCAGTCCAATTCATCCCAAAGATGTTAAAGGTGTTGAGATCCGAGCTCTATAGTAGGCCACTCAAGATCTTCCATTAGAACTTATGTAAAGCATATCTTCATGGTGCTCACTTTATGCACAGGGGTATTGCTATTTAATTGTGTCCCTTCAATTTTGTGGAGAAAGTTTGGGGACGAACCTGCTGTGGCTGGAAAAGTCAGATGTCCCAGTACTTTTGTCCGTATAGTGTAAGTTTTGGAAATGTATTTCCAGCTCATCTCTCATTCTTTGTTATATAGTGAACTCTGGGTTGGTCCAGTGTGGTACATGTGTGAGGAATATGTTTTTTTGAGACTCTTTGAGATGTTAATGTTTTCTGTGCTGACTGGCAGCAGCTCATAGTAAGCTATGGGCTATTAATTTCTAAGTTGCTCCTGCTGGTGGATAGGCCCTGTTAGGTTTTACAAGTTGTACGTGGGTCCTTCAGGACACCACACGGCTCCTTGACTGCATACTCACGATACCTCACGATGACTAACAACCTGTGGTACAGTTATGTTTTGCCCAGATATCAGGGTTCTTAATTCTTACTTTTGTAGGTTGCTCTGGACAAAGGTGTCTGCTACATGCCGAAAAAGTAATCGCTATAATCTGTTAGGCTGAGACAAGAAAGCTATGATGAGCTATTATTGCCTTTTCATCTTGGATCATGAGCAGTGAATTATCACTTTTAACATGTGGCACACATTAGGATGTATGTAAAAGATGGCCAGGGTCTGTTATGGATTAAAAATACAAGTGGAGGGGACTATCTGAATAAGTGTTTTAGGGACTGTTTAGGTGTCGGGATGCAGAGCTCAAGCTGATGCTTTCTGACAGTGTTCAGAAGAGACCAGGACAAAGTGCAGAAAAGATGAATGGGAACCAGAATGCAGATGTAAAATTGATTGAAAAAAAGACATGCTTTAATATATTCAATGCATTTGTTGTTCCTGACATGAGTGTACAATGGGGTCAATTCTGAGACCACATTGAAAATGGACAAAAAGGGGATGGACTAAATAATCGATATAAACATTTCAGAGATTCTACTTTTAAATCAAATTATTGAGGATAATGATTTAATGGAAAATGATTTAATAGATTAATGGAAAACTTTGAAAAGCAAACTTCAAAAATGTTTACTATTGCTCTCTGACCAAAAGGAAAATTCTGCTTTCATTATATCAGTGGTAAGAATCTGCATGGGTGCTAAACACTGGTGGGATATTATCATGCACATATTATCTTTTAACAAAAGGTCTAACAGTCCAGCTATCTCTAAAATAGTATTTCTCTTGAACTTAAACATGCAGGGAGGGAGAAGGAGGGACATTGGCAGAGTGCCCTGCTCAGGGGTGGCTCCTGCTTTTAACAAGACTCTGATCCTCCAGCACTTCTTCTGCTGTGAAGCAAATCTAATCCTCCTACAGACATCGAACACTGAAAGAGGCTGTTTGTGATCCAGCTCGGTGCTGCTTTTCTTTCCTCTATGGGATTATTCCTGCAGTGAACGAAAGGCTGCTCTTTTCTTACCTGCATCAAACCCCTCAAGCACAGGATTATGGTCATGATATTGCAGCAGATGTGTTTACTCGAGAGATTTATGCTCACTGAGCTGTCATTAACTGATAGGCTGCTTTGCTTAGGCCATGTTGAAACTTGCTCAGTGGAAGTTGGTCTTTTTCTTACTGGAATCCCCCCAGCTTTTTAACACCAAGCAGCTTATAGCCACTGTCATCAAAGGCTACAGTGAGAGAGGGTTAGCCTTTTTTAAGGGAAAGAAGTTAGGAACCCATTTATGCCACTGAATCCAGGTGGTAATTAGAAATTGCGAAATAGCTTAGTGTTGGTTATAAAGACCAAAAAACTCCACCTTCTCCTCTCCTACTTTGTATATACAATTTCATAATGGGGTAGAAAAAGTTCAGAGGACATACAGTGAAGTAAAGGCATAAAAATGTCTCAAAATCTTTTAAAATCCAGCAGAAAAAAATATACAGTAAAAGTCAAGAGTTGTTTTGGTAATAAGCACTCAAAATGTTTATTTTTTTTGCCATCGTTAAATGTAAAATTACTTTCAATAACAGTGGTGACTTATCTTACTGCATTTTAATGTGTTTTTGTAAATATATATATATATATATATATATATATATATATATATATATATATATATATATATATATATATATATATATACACCATATTTTCCTGTCTATAAACCGCTACTTTTTTCCCACGCTTTGAACTCCGTGGCTTAAACAATGAAGTGGCTAATACACGGATTTTTCCTGGGTTTTTTCCCAGTTTCACAAGCTTCAAACCAAAAAACTGAGCACCATAACATTAGACCAATGAAATTGCGGAACGGGTTCAGGTGAACCAATGAAACTCTTTATAATAAATCAGATGCGCTCCACATCATAAATATGGATGAGGTTCCTCTGATGTTTGACCTGCCACTCACTCGGACTGTCTACAGGAAATGCAAATCATTCGTCACGCTGAAAACAACCGGGCATGAAAAAACACTTCACCTGTGTTCTGAGCTGCACAGCATCGGGAGAAAAGATTCATCAAAAGATAAACTTCCGAGAGAAATAGTTGTGAAAGGAAGGAGGAAGAAAGTGAACAATGACTTTCTTGGAAGGCTACTGTTTAGATACAAGCCGTGTAACAGACACTGTCTTTCATTAAAACCTGTGTAAAGTTCATTAGTTTCAGTGTAGACTTATAGACAGGTGCGGCTTATTTATGTTCAAAATAAAAATCTTTGTAAAATTCAGAGGGTTATTTGGGTGCGCTTAATAGTCCGGAAATTACAGTATATAATGTATGTATGAACACTGAACAAAATTATAAACACAGCACTTTTGTTTTTGCCCCCATTTTACATGAGCTAAACTCAAAGATCTAAAACTTTTTCGATGTAAACAAAAGGCATTTCTCTCAAATATTGTTCACAAATCTGTCTACCTCAGGCAAATTGTGGCCATCCTAAAGCACACCTGTGCAATAATCATGTTGTTTAATCAGCATCTTGATATGCCACACCTGTGAGATTTAGACAGATTTGTGAATATTTTAGATAAATAGGCCTTTTGTGTACATAGAAAAAGTCTTAGATCTTTAAGTTCAGCTCATAAAAAATTGGGGCATTAACAAAAGCTTTGTGTTTATAATTTGCTCAGTATAGTTTTGAGGGAAAAAAACATGACATTCCTCACTATTTCAAAGTGAATACATCAACTGTATTAGGCAAGAAATGTAAACCCATATAGAATAGAATGCTTCTTACAATGATGTATGTGGAGTTAAGACACTGTCACTGATAATCACTGATTAAAATATAGTTATCGCATATTATTATTTTACTTTTGAATAAATTAGATTCAAAAGAATAAATAATAGTTTTCTGAACTTTGTTGCAATACATTTTCAGAAAATGTAACTGTATATAAGGGTCATGAGGTCTGGAGAAGGTCTGGCTTTTTTTTACAGCTGCATTTGTTTCTTACAGTTGTCACTTAAATTAAATAATCGAGGTGGGGTGACAAATAAAATTTGATTTGATTTGACTGTTGCACTCACTCAGATGGACGTTTTAGCTTTGATCTGTATGTCATATTAGATGAGCCACTCTTGTCGATAAAGATGCATATAAGGAGCAAAAGCTTTTCTACTTTTCTATATAGTAATACAAATCATAACAATCAAACTAAATAGTGATGTCACACTGTTTCCCCACAATTCATTGTGTGTGTGTGTGTGTGTGTGTGTGTGTGTGTGTGTGTGTGTGTGTGTGTGTGTTTAACTCCAAAAAGCCTGCTCAGTAATCTTTACCTTGTCATTTCTAAGGTCCACTCAAGTCTTAATTGATTGTGCAGGACCACCCCTATTCACCACCTGTCTTCTCAGTGGCTTGTAATTAGAACCCTATTTTTGTAATTCTGTAATCTTGAATTCATTTCCTGTCCTGCTTCTCCACAAGCAGGGCATTTGTGGGTCAAGTGGTCAGTCCCAGAGTCGCTAAAGATCCATAGCTTCTTTCCTTTGATGTTTGGTGTTTTGTCCAGAAAGATCTCCACGATCACAAGAACAGAAAGAGGAAGAATGTCATTTGGTCACTATGGTTACAGTTTCCTGGTTCACCCTGAGGTCAGCAGACATCCTCGACTAAAGTGTGACTAATCATGCTGGAGCATCAAAGACAGTTACACAAAAAGCATTCTAATTAGGCCATGGTGCATTTTAGTTTTTGCTTAGTTTGCAGGTTATGGGGTAGCAGAGAGTCAGGAGATAAACATTAGTGGTCCTCATACAGAGATATGAGACAGAGGCAAAAAATTTGTACTTGCTTTTTACAGTAATACAAACAAAAATCAGTGAAGCTTATAAAATCTTATATAGTAAAGGGTCTCTGCAGCTCACCCACCTGAAATGCTTAAACAGACAGGAGCCAATCAATTTTATTTTATTGTTATTTTTACAAAGTTTGCTATTTAACTATTAAGATCCATTTGCAGTATACAAAATTTTCCCAGCAATAAATAAACAAAAAAATAAACAATTAAATAAATAAAATCCAAAAAAGCAAAATAACAAACTGACTACATACCAGTCCTCCTTACTCTACACCAGTAACTGACTTTAGTAAATTCCATGTGACTGAATGAGCACAAATCTCTACAAACACACTGCAAAATCTCTTCATCTTCCAACAATAATGGAGGTTATTATAACAGCAGAAGGGGCTATTTTGTAATAGGACATTCAAAAATCACAAATCAATCTTATAGACAAGTGTCCACAAACTTTTGTCCATATAGCGTATGTGTATAGTGGACTAGGAGTCCCATTAGCCACTGTACCCTCACATGATGGTCCCATTGCATTCACTGATCACTTACAGCTGAATCACATTGTCTTGTAAGTTGCACTTTTATATGTGTCACATTTCACCACACTTTTTGTCTCATGTTTGTCTTTCATTGTTATAGTGGGTTTAGCGCAGACTCGGCTTTATTTTTACGATTCTGCTTAGTGTTTTGTTTCCTGGTTGTTGTTTCTTGGTTTTGCAATTTCTGCACATTAGTTAAAATGATCTTCTTTGCATGGGCGATCTCCTGAATTCTGTAACGATTAGGAAGTTTTTCTACTGAATGGAGTAGAAAAGCAACGCAGAGCAAAAATTTATGTGAGCAATCCTTTCCAAACATTACCAAACAATACACTATAAAATGACCTTGCTGCTCTCCTTGACTCTAATGCCTGGACTGTTGCATAGAAGTGTGGAAATGATGCTCGTGTGTGAGGTTCAGAAAATAAGTCTCTGGTCTTAATGACCTGTTATCATAATGCAAGTTCAGAAAGGTCTGATTTAGAGGTTAGATGAAATACTTCTACTACTACTACTACTACTACTACTAGTAATAATAATAAAAACATCCTAGATGAAAAGATCTCCTTTTACTTTCGAAAGCCAGAGGGCACCATTATCTCTGAACTGTCCCTTCCTTAGCTGGCCTCCAGGGGGCATTTGTGCAACCAGAGTTACTGGAAGAAGCTAATGGAAGACTTCTGATGAAAGTTGAGAAGCTGTCCAAATGTTTAGCATGATCTCAAAACACACAGAAACACAATGTTTCAGTAATGATCCTGCTCAGCTTTCTCATTTCCCACTGAAAGATGAAGGATATCATGTTATTTTTCAAATAAGCAACTCATATATGCTTATACAATCTTTTTTTTTGGTTTTTGTTTTGAAACTTTCTTTCCGAGAACAACTACAGAAGCCCTCTTGCACAGAAACTCTTTTCATTATGTGATCATAGCAGAGATGTCAGAAGTTGTTTTGGAGCATTTCTCAGATCAGGAATGAAATTCTCAGAACTACTCGTTCAACCTCCACATCATTTAGTCACTTGTGCTCATCATAAAAACATTTATTGTTGCTTCGATCAAATCGTGAATGCTTTTGTACATTCATTCAATTGATTGTGTTCATTCATTGTCAGTTGTTTATGTTCATGTTGATCAAAATATATTATACTGGTTTTACCTGAATAGTTTTAACCCCCAAAACATTTTAGAATCAGTTCGTTGTAAAAGTCATTGCATTCAAAATGTTTAAACCAGTTGTCAGAATCTGTCATCTAAAATTTCTAATAAACTTTTTTTATGTAAATGTTTCTTGAATTAATGAATTGTGCAGTTGAATCTTGAATGTCACTAATGAAGGGGAGTGAACGCTATCAGATCAACCAATAATCAACTAGTTCTCTAAAACAGGTCAAAGGTGAATCTTGTGCAAAACACAGAATAACAATTTCTGAAAATGGATGAACAACCAAGAAACAGACAGACACTAATACAGTAGAGTAAAAGTCTGAATCCTGTCCGGTCTCTTGCAATCGATATAAATCAAATATGCAATCAAATAAATACATTACTGCTGCTGAAATTCATAAATGCCAAACAGAAGAAATTTAACTTTAATCATTTTCAGTCACTGTGATCCAAACCGTAGTTTATATCAAGAAATACTGGAATTGTGTACCATCATACTGACAACATGACTAAGCATTTTGATGATCTTGTTTGTGAACAATGACAAACAGACAGCAACTGAAAAAACTGTAATACAAAGGAAATTCCAATGTTGTTACCTAATGAATGTATCCAGGCTGAACATCCACCATATAGAACACAAGCAGAGAAAGGATGATGATCAGGAATGTATCTGTTCTCAGTCATGTTTACATCACTGACTCCCTCTGTCTCATCCACGTTAGTCATACTTCTTGTTGCCTTCTGCCCTGCTCATTGTTAGCTTCGTTAGCTAGCCTATGTCTGTGGAAATGATACACTAGTGGTGGGTTGAAAAAGCCATGAAACGACAAATATGTTGATGGGCTGAACACGGTGCGCAATGAGAAGGAAAAAAATGTAGTTGGAAAATGTAAGAAGTAGAAATTACAGATATTTGTGTAAAAATTTAATGAGTGAAAATAAAAAGTTGCCCGAAAAATCATTAAACTAATTTAAATATTAGTAAAAGATAACACAAGTGAACGCAACATGCAGTTTTTAAATGAAGGTTTTTATTATTGAGGGAAAACTAAATCCAAAACTACATGGCCCAGTGTGAAAAAGTGTTTGCCCCTAAACCTAATAACTGGCCCACCCTTAGCAGCAACAACTGCAATCATGCGTTTGCGATAACTTGCACTGAGTCTGTTACAGCACTGTGGGAGAATTCTGGTCCACTCATCTATGCAGAATTGTTGTAGTTCAGCCACATTGGAGGGTTTTCGTGCATGAACCGCCTTTTTAAGGTCATGCCACAGAATCTCAATAGGATTCAGGTCAGGACTTTGACTACCAAGTCTTTATTTTGTTTTTCTTCAGCCATTCAGAGGTGGACTTGCTGGTGTGTTTTGGATCATTGTCCTGCTGCAGAACCAAAGCTTCAGCTTGAGGTCACGAACAGATGGCCGGACATTCTCCTTCAGGATTTTTTGGTAAACAGCAGAATTTATGGTTCCATTTATCACAGAAAGTCTTCCAGGTCCTGAAGCAGCAAAACAGCCCCAGACCATCACACTACCACCACCATATTTTACTGTTGGTATGATGTTCTTTTTCTGAAATGCAGTGTTACTTTTACGCCAGACGTAATGGGACACACACTTCCAAAAAGTACAACTTTTGTCTCGTCAGTCCACAGAGGATTTTCCAAACAGTCTTGGGGATCATCAAGATGTTTTCTGGTAAAACTGAGACGAGCCTTTATGTTCTTTTTGCTCAGCAGCGGTTTTGGTCTTGGAACTCTGCCATGCAGACCATTTTTGCCGTCTCTTTCTAATGGTGAAGTCATGAACACTAACCTTAACTGCGGCAAATGAGGCCTGCAGTTGTTTGGATGTTGTTGTGGGGTCTTTTGTGACCTCTTGGATGAGTCGTCGCTGTGCTCTTGGGGTAAATTTGGTCGGGCCGGTCACTCCTGGGAAGGTTTTCCACTGTTTCATGGTTTTGTGAATAATGGCTCTCACTGTGGTTCACTAGAGTCTCAAAGCTTTAGAAATCGCTTTAGAAACTTTTCCAGACTGATAGATCTCAATTACTTTCTTTCTCATTTGTTTCTAAATTTCTTTGGATCTCAGCATGATGTCTAGCTTTTGAGGATCTTTTGGTCTACTTCACTTTATCAGGCAGTTCCTATTTAAGAGATTTTATTGATTGTGAACAGGTGTGGCAGTAAGCAGGCCTGGGTGTGGCTAGACAAATTCAACTCAGGTGTGATAAAGCACAGTTTTAACAGGAGGACAAACACTTTTTCACACAGGGCCATGTAGTTTTGGATTTTGTTTTCCCTCAATAATAAAAACCTTCATTTAAAAACTGCATGTTGTGTTCACTTGTGTTATCTTTAACTTATATTCAAAGTAGTTTGATGATCTAAAACATTAAAGTGTGACAAACATGCAAAAAAATAAGAAATCATTTTTTCACACCGCTGTATAAAGTACTAATACCGGAAAAAATCTACTTAAGTACATTAACAAAGTATTTGTATGTCATTACTTACCATCTATGAATCATAGTACCACAGGCCAAGAATCAGGGAAAATCTCTGAGAAATCACTCAGCTGGAATTTTAGTACTTATTGTCATTTTGTGTTTAACAGGATCCTGTTCAATTCCTGTAATGCAGACTGGAAAATGTTCACAGAAAAAGAGAGATGTACAACAAAACAGCCTTCTCACCTCACTGGATCAAAGTTTGCAAGCACTGGGGTGTGTGTGTGTGTGTGTGTGTGTGTGTGTGTGTGTGTGTGTGTGTGCGTGCGTGTGTGTTTTTGTGCGGGTGAGGATAAGGCATATCCCTCTAGTTTTAATACCGAGGGGGATATTTGTTTAAAAAGAAGAGCACAGCTGAAAGAGCATCTGGATCCTGATGCCTGCTACTTTTCGGCTGAGCACCCTACAGAGTCTCATCACACCCTTACAAAATCTCCCACTTTCCCTCTCTATGTTCTTTTTCACTTCATAGGACAATTTATTTTATTACCTTAAAGTTTTGTCTCTGTATTTTTTTTTACCAAGCAATAGGAATAGATGATGCGTGATGATATTAATACAAATACACAGATTATATTGGGATATATATATATATATATATATATATATATATATATATATATATATATATATATATATATATTACAACTGCAAGTTGTCTGGAAAATATCTTTATTAGTCTTGGCACCATTGTCAGACAGCTTGGCAAACATGCTGTACCAGACTGTTTAAGTCCTGCCACAAATTCTCAATCAATATGATATCTGTCAGGCTTTTGACTGGCCCATTCTAACACATTCATGTTTTTGGCATTGAACCACTCCAGTGTAGTGTTAGTATTCTTTTAGCTGTTGTCCTGTATAGGTGAAGTGCAAAGTGCTCTTTTGTGTTTTCTTCTTGGATTGGCCTGCTTTTTTTTATTTTCAACCTCACTCAGTTTCCTAGTTCCAGATAAATTAAAGTTCTCTGGGTGATGCACAGTGCTACAGTTCTTTGAACCAAATTACATTTTGGTCTCATCAGATCAGAGAATTTTAATCACAGGTGTCCAACACAGGATTTCATATATGTCTTGCATAACAATGTCCTTTGTTCTGATCTGTTAAGATCACATCTCCTATGTCGGGTGTGGATCTCTCCAGCTTCTTCTTGGTTGCTTCTCTAACTAATGCCCTTTTTACCTGGTCATTGATTTTTGTAAAATTATTTGTCTTAAAATAAGATCTAAGCACATGCTTATTCATTACACAGCACCCCTAGAGAAGATAATATTAAGAACGCAATATTAAGTGGGCAGCTGGGCAGTGCTGAGGCTTTACAACAACAGCATATGGTTTAGATAGTTTGTAGTATGAGAATTTGAGTGGCCTGCTATGGAGATCTAACCCTAACCCTATTACACACCTTTGGGATGAATTAGAACACTGACTGCATCCAAGACTCGTCTTCCTACATTAGAACCTGACTTTAGTTACTTACATAACCCTGAGACTAAATGAGCACAAATCACTACAACCACACTCAGGAATCTATTGGAGCATCTTCCCAGAAATGTGGGGGTTATTATAACTGCAAATAGGAACTAAATATAGAATGGCATGTTCAAAAAGCACATGAACATTATGGTTAGCTGTCCATATATTGTATGTATGGCAGGCAAAATCTAGTTTGGATTAAATCTGCTAAATATTTCCACATGTACATGTTTTTTTCCTAAAAGGTTTTTATATACTTATAAATATTTAAATTCTATTCTATTCTATTCTATTCTATTCTATTCTGTTCTATTCTGTTATATTCTATTTCTAGCTGTCAAATCACACCTCAGAGTAGGGTAAAGTTCATGGACAGGGATCAATAAGGCTATCGAGGCATGTATTTTACATTACATTACAGAATGTATAATAAGTTGGACAAATTGTATTATGTCATACAATATGACCATATTAAGAAACATCTAAGCATATAATTTTACTATTAATAATGTAAGAAGAAATCAATAAATAACTATGCTGTAATGTGTATATGTAGGTTACTAAATGTCCTAGGTCACTAAGTCATACACAGGGTGCTTTCCTAGAATAAACTTGATCATTAAGGAAAAAGTGTTTTTTTACGCCCTAAAGTCCTTTCCTCAAGCCTTTAGCAAGTTTTCCTAAAAAAAAAAGAGGCATTAAAGCTGGGCCTGTTTCTTTGAAAATCTGTTCCTTGTCTGTTTCTTTGGGTATAAAGGATGAAACGACGGCACACACTCATCAGCATTCATTTAGCTGCATTCTTTTGAAAGGAGAAACATCTACCTCCTGGGCTCCAGGTTTTCCTGCCGGTTGTATGATAAAAACATTAAATGCAAATAAGCTGTCGAGTTGGTTTGTCTTTCATGTAAAAGGACAGCCTTAAACAACCAACGTCCACCAATAGGCTAAAAAACGAAATTTCATACTTACTCTTAAAGCCACTAGCAGATGACGATAATGGAGCTCTGTACTTTGTACTTTGAGTCCAAACATGACAACACTCATAACTGTCA
Organism: Silurus meridionalis; assembly: GCF_014805685.1. Classification (NCBI taxonomy): domain Eukaryota; kingdom Metazoa; phylum Chordata; class Actinopteri; order Siluriformes; family Siluridae; genus Silurus; species Silurus meridionalis. The sequence continues at coordinate 6,484,939 of NC_060905.1, read as the reverse complement.
TTGTGTAGCTTCACTGCCATGGATGCAAACATTACCAAATAGCTTGAGTAAAGTCTGACAGAAACTATCTGTCCCCACTACACACAGACACACACATACACACAATTTTGTTTAATTAGGAATTAAGAGAATGATTTTGCACAAGATTCCATAGGCATGTGAATGATGCAACATACTGGATTAAAAAAGTAGATGATGCAAAGACGAGGGAATTAATTTAAGGTAGCAGCAGAAATAAAGTCATCTCAGGGAGAAACACACACCACAGACTGTACACCAGTCCACTGCAGGGTGCCCCCCCAACACACACACACACACACACACACTATTAGGTAGCCTGTTCCGAAAGCAACCATACAATTTCATGCCATGAATCTATGTCCCCCAGGCATGACCTTGTATGTTTTGGCTCATGAGCAGATCCTTTCTTTCTCTACTTTCTTTTCTATCATTTTGAAAAGTTTGTGGCGTGCACATCTTTAAAAATTCTAATCTGGTCTTCTGACTCTTTCTGATGAGTGATTAGCATCTTGTGGTTGTGCCTTTGTATTTCTGATCTTTTTTGAATGGTGGATTGTGATAGCTTTACATCTGACGTTTTTGGGGATGTCTGTTTTTTTTTCTTCACAATGTTTCTGCCATCAGCTGCTGTAGTTCTTTTGTTTGTTGTTTAGCATACACATGGTTTCCTAATTATTGTATAGACAACGCACAATGCTTGTGCAACATGCCCATTTTTCCTGCTTTCTGAGCTTTTAGCTTATCTCTCAAAGACAGTGCCTTTCACAGCTTTTAACTGTTTGTTCTATAAATCTGACAGGGCACACTTGGGTGGAAAGAATCACTTGTTAGTCGCACGTTCCAATATTTTTGGTGTGTGTTTGTGTGTGTTTATTCCTAGCATCTTAGTGATGCTTGACTTGACTTGACTTGACTTGACTTGACTTGACTTGACTTGCTGTTGCTGTTTTGCTGTAGTTATGATAGGCCATTTTGCTGCTAGATGATGGGATATAACAGCGCTCGAGTGAGCAAGTCTACAATTATAGTAAAGGACATCATCAAAGATTGTCCCAGTAGTCACATAAAAGCTTCTGAAATTTAGACAATAAAACAATCATTATTCTATCATCCACATAAATGTCCATTAAAACATTCCCATATCAGCATTTATTACACCTTTAAAATTTTACAATATTTTTATTGCCCTCGATTGCACTTTTGCTCGAAGTTTAGCTTTTATATCACCTTATAAATTGAAATAAAAAAAGGTTTCATTGTAGCCAGGTGATTTTTCAAACCATTACCTATTATCACCTTAAATTTAGTGGAGGACATTTGCACCTTATGGGAAGAAAAGCTGTAAATAATGTCGAGAACATCCATGCTTTACTGTGCCATTTACCTTGATGTGTCTTTAATCACCTCCTGTGCCATTGTGAACAAATTCAAGCCAGACTGAGTCCTTTTCCAATATAATAAACACCATACAACCAGCAGCCCAAAATGTAGCACTGACTGACATTTAAACTCCTTTATTTGCAACTGTGCAAGAATAGTCAGCTTACTGTTTCATCTTATCTGATGTTCCATGAGGGCTGGAGGCCAGGGTCTGGCCATTGTTCTCACTCTGAAACAGGACTTTTGTGTCACCCACTCCTGTAAGGCTGCAATCCTGAAACCTCTACTGTCTATTATATGTAGGTAGTCTAGTGACATGGCCAGATATTTGGTGAGCACTGCTGCCAGAACTTGCCTCTGCCTAATTTCTTCAGGCACAATAAAACACATTGGCAACATGAGTGGAGGGAGATGTCAGCTGTACGAATTGGTGCAGTGCATGTTTCTGTAGTCTGTGTCTTGATATTGCTGTCTGCCTCTGCAGCCAAAAATGTTGTAGTGCTTCAACTTGTAAACAACGTTCTTGGCATTGGGTGAGCGAGTTGTGGATGAGGTTTGACAACAAACATGCCTTTAATGATGTATCCCATCCCCTCTCCATATGGACCCCACCTTTACAATGACCTCATGATATTAAAAGCATCCTCCTATTTTTCCACATATTCTCCCAATGTCTCCTTCATGCACATTACATTTATATAACACCAATTCTTCACAGATAGATCTATAAAAACACTATTATATAATTTAACTGTATTCAGGTCACAACTTAAATGTCAGGGAGCACCCTGCGTCTTCACCCGCACCAGCCCTGCCCGCACGGAGCTGCTCGCCTGATTATTAACACGGTGCACCTGATCTCCATTAACCACACACATATAAGCAGCCTATGTTCACTTCCACTTTGTCCGTTATTGTTTTTCCACGAGTCACGCTGTCTGCACTGCCATCTCTCTGCTGCTGCCATCTCTCTGCTGCTGCCACCATCTCTCTGCTGCTGCCGCCATCTCTCTGCTGCTGCCGCCATCTCTCTGCTACTGCCATCTCTCTGCTGCTGCCATCTCTCTGCTGAAATTTATATATATATATATATATATATATATATATATATATATATATATATATATATATATACATACATACATACAGTACAGACCAAAAGTTTGGACACACCTTCTCATTCAAAGAGTTTTCTTTATTTTCATGACTATGAAAATTGTAGAGTCACACTGAAGGCATCACAACTAGTAAAACAAAACAAATTAGCCACCTTTTGCTTAGATTACTGCTTTGCACACACTTGGCATTCTCTTGATGCCTACTTTGAAGAACCTACAATATGACATATTTTCAGTTCACTTTTTTGATATGTATATAATTCCACATGTGTTAATTCATAGTTTTTATGCCTTCAGTGTGAATCTACAATTTTCATAGTCATGAAAATAAAGAAAACTCTGAATGAGCAGGTGTGTCCAAACTTTTGGTCTGTACTGTATATATAATCTTTTGGTCTGTACTGTATATATATATATATAAATATATACAGTGAGGAAAATAAGTATTTGAACACCCTGCTATTTTGCAAGTTCTCCCACTTGGAAATCATGGAGGGGTCTGAAAGTGTCATCGTAGGTGCTTGTCCACTGTGAGAGACATAATCTAAAAAAAAAATCCAGAAATCACAATAAATTATTTTTAAACTATTTATTTGTATGATACAGCTGCAAATAAGTATTTGAACACCTGTCTATCAGCTAGAATTCTGACCCTCAAAGACCTGTTAGTCTGCCTTTAAAATGTCCACCTCCACTACATTTATTATCCTAAATTAGATGCACCTGTTTGAGGTCGTTAGCTGCATAAAGACACCTGTCCACCCCATACAATCAGTAAGAATCCAACTACTAACATGGCCAAGACCAAAGAGCTGTCCAAAGACACTAGAGACAAAATTGTACACCTCCACAAGGCTGGAAAGGGCTACGGGGAAATTGCCAAGCAGCTTTACTTTTTAAAAACAATTTGAAATAAAATGCCTGCTCAATTAGATAATATTTTATAATATTTTATAAAAAATATTATAAATCAAATTAATGCAATAAACTTTTTTTACTATAGTAATTCAATTAAGTAATAAAATAAATGGGCAAAAAATTCAATTGATTAAATAAAATGTAATAAATGGAAACAATTAAAAATTACAATTTATTCTTCTTAGGTTTTTGTGAAAAATCAAGACATTTTCTTTTCTATTTTCTTGATTGTCTTTCATTCTTTAACTCTATCTAGAAAAAGGCTCCGGTCTTGTTTTCAGTGCTTCCACATCAGGACATCAGGAGAACCTGGAACTTGTCTAAATGCACTGCTATTATCAGGAACAGGCCTGTTAACCTTAATGCCCGGATCTAAAGTATGTGCTAATGTTGTGTTTTCAGTCTGTTGACTGCTGAACTATGAACCATGAAGAAAGATCTTACATCATAGTGTAGCTGTTATGGGGTTTCTGATGTCCAGTGAGCAGTGCATAATAGTGTGATTAATGGGCCTGCTGGTGTGTGTGTGTGTGTGTGTGTGTGTGTGTGTGTGTGTGTGTGGGCTGTGTGGGCTCCTTTGTGGGCCTCTTCAGCCTTGAGGCTTTGCTAATCTACATTGTTCCTCTTGTGGCTTTTCTCAAAACAGAGCCATCCATACAAGCACCTTGTTCCTCATAAAGCAATGTGAGAGCACATATACTGTAAAGTCATACTTCCAGTCCACAAATGGCACTCTTATCATTATCGTTATCTCTGTGGTCTTTTACAAAACATCCTCTTCTAACACGTAGGCAACTTTTTGTTATACAGAGTTTGACATCCAGATTTACAGGAATACTAAATAATTTAGTAAAAAAACATGTTAATTTAGCATTACATTGTGTTGATTAATCAGTGATTAGCCTCTCTAAATAGGTGATATGCCAATAACAGCATGATTACCTGCACATTGTACTTTCTATTCAGGTCAAAACGGCTCACTAAATAATATAAAAAATCAAAACTATTTACTATAATATCGAAATAATTGGCCAGAACAAGCAGTTTAAAAGTTCAAAACGCTTTAGTTTCGCATTTCCTTTCACATCATCATGCAAAGTGAATTCGCCTGTGATGTGTTCTCACAATTGAGATAATAAGATATATGTCCAAAGCTTTGTATTCACCAACATATCAGTAATCACATATGCTTGCTGAAGATCCAATTGCAGATTTAACCCCCCTTTCCTGTTAATTAACTCCATTCTTCTGGGAAGGCTTTTGACTAGATTTTTGGGGTGTTTGTGGGATTTGTGTTCATTCAACAACAGGAGCATCAGTGAGATCAGACACTGATGGTGGATGAGGAGGTCTGGAGTGCAGACGGTGTTCCAGTTCATCTCAAAGGCATTCAGTGGGCTTGAGGACAGGGCTCTGTGCAGGCCACTCAGGTTCTTCCACTCCAACCTTAACACACCATGTCTTTATGGAGCTCACTTTGTGTACAGGGGCATTGTCATGCTGGAATCAGGTTTGGTGAATGGAAATTATAATACTACAAAGACAAAGACATTGTGATGTACACAATTGTGTGCCTCCAACTTTGTTCAGAAGTTTGGGAAGGACCAACATATGGGTGTGATTGTCAGTAGGAAACATTAAAAAAACACATATATACATATATATGTTTTTGGGGGTTTTGTTTTTATTGAGAGGATTGATTCTTACATGCGGTAAAAATATCAGTCCTACCTGGGAATTTTTATTAAATAGGTTTAATATTTACTTTTTCATACAAACAAGTCAGCATTCTGTCACTTAGTCATATATCATAGGATGACTGCCTCATCTGTATCTTATATAAGAATTTGTTTTTAAGAACTATTGAAATTGTTTGGGTCCATTTTGATACAGATGTGGTCTGTAGTCGAGGAAGTTGATGTTGAGCACTGAGAGAGGCAACAGAATGTGTCTAATGATTGATTTTCACTGTAAAAAAGTCATGAAAATGTTTCCTGATTTCCTATACCTATAAGTTTTACATTTCTTGTCTTGGCAGATTCTTTTGTTTCATTCTAATGAATAAAATCTAATAAATCAAAATAATCTGCCAGTAGAACAAGACTTAATATGTCAAAATAAATAGAATAACCAAACAAACAAACAAAATAAAGTATAAACCAATAAAGTAGGGGTTTAGTGCAAACTTCTAATAAGAAATACTGGAGAAATGTGACTATATTTCAGATATTTCCACTGGATGTGGTTCTTTAAACTGTTTTTAATGAAGATTTTTGTTTAATCTCCATGACACAACATGAGGAAACAACCTTGAGAGGAACCAAACTCATCTGGGGGTCACCCATATACACATAATTATTTAATCAGCCAATCATGTGGCAGCTCTGCAATAATTAAATTCATCCAGACACAGGACAAGAGCTTCAGTTAACGTTCACCTCAAACATCAGAATTGATCATAAAACATCATAAACTGTGACATGAATGTTAATACCAGATTTTGGGGTATTTCAGAAACTGAGGATCTCTCAGCTCTCAAAAAAAAAGTTGATCCTTGGTAACCTTTGATTTGGTCATATGAGAAGAGGAGGGGTGCATTGTTGCACAGCTTCATTTAAAAATGAACATTTAATCTATATAAACATAAATGTTTTAATTTTATGCTACAATTTTAAAGCTCTGTTAGCAGACGTTCAGTCTGGCAAACTTGAAGAAATGTTAAGTGAGATGCAAACTAACATAACATCTTAAATAATATACTGAATTTTTCAGTAAGTCAGCCCAATGTGGAAAAACGATTAAAAATAAGAACCAGCTTCATGTTAGTGGTCGTTGATATTACAAACATATGGCTGTATGACTTATATCCTGAATTACAGAGTTAAACACTGTTGTACTATGATCAGATTGTTTCTGTGTTCATTAATTTTATTACTAGAATATTAGAAAAGCAGATTACAGAGTCATATTTCTTTTATTTGTTCATATGATTTCATTTTAAAAATGAAATCATAAATGAAGGAACATGGAACATTTTATATTTTAAAACATTTACTTTCAGCCCTTGGCCCTCAATGAAGTAAGATTTTTGCCCCTGTATAGAAAAGGACAAGTCTGCTCAATAGTTTGCACAAAAATGGTTCAAAAAACACAAAAGATTTGTGAACATGCATCTGTGTTACAGCCACATGATTGGCTGATTAGATAACTGCAGGTGTTCCTAATTAAGTGATGTGTAAAATATATTACATGGATATATATATGACAGTTCAACTTTGTGTCAACCAGTGGTGGGCCATCAGGGGCATCATACTGTTTCCAGTACGTGTATGTGGATGTTATATTTTTTGTCCAATCATATTTGAGCTTCTATGTGCTGCCATGTCAATCTAATGTGCCCAGGGCCTTCAAAGTCAGTACTGCTGGCCTTTTTACCTTAGTCTCAATAAGAAATGTGTCTGTCTCTTTAACCAATCAGATTTCAAAGTCAGAATTTTTCCGCCCTCTGATTGGTTGATCAGAGGGAAACTGTTACAGCCAAGTTCTAACTAGTCTTTAGCGCTCTGCACACATTAATACATCTGAGTTAGTCTTTTTTACGCCAAATTTGGGCGTAAAATTTAATTTTACGATAAATTTATTTGGTCTCGGACATACTTAAAAAACACATTTCCAGAGAAGCTAGACATCATTAGAAGAGGTCGGCCAACCCCCGAAGCTAGCTAGCTTGTCTCAGCCCGGGAAAGGGTTTGTTGTGCTGCAAATTATAAGCCTGCATCTCTGGTGAGTAGATTGTATTTTATTTCAATGTTTACGTTTTTGTCATGTTATTATACAAAGATTGATTCTGAACTGCTCCAGATGATGTAGGTGGCACAGTTACGGTTATGAGGTTTGGAGCTTGTTTTAGTAAAATGGTATTCACCCTCCATATGTGAAATGCCTCTCTCTCTGTAATGCCATGCGTTGTTATAATGCGTTTTTGTATAGTTTTGATGGTTTCTATAATTGCGACGTGATAGTGGTGATATTAAGATGTTGATTAAGTTGGGTAAGTCCTCACTGAAGGCCCAGGTACCAAATGCACGGCCCGCCACTGGTATCAAAATATGGCTTTGATAGTCAGGTGTGTGTGTGTGTGTGTGTGTGTGTGTGTGTGTGTGTGTGTGTGTGTGCGTAGTTACTCTCTGTATGGAGTTTATATCTTCACACTCTGATCTTATTTCAGCCTTGATACAGTCTGAATCATTTGACACCTACAGGTAAAGCAGGTAATGTATTTGATGCTCTGCCAGAAGACAACTTTGTTTACATAGCCAGCTGGACTGGTGCCAGGTTTGTTTAATATTAAAAGAATTCTTGTACATACGGTCTTCATTTTTGTCAATTATTTGCCCAGGGTGTCACTAATGATTGCACAAACACCGATTGTTGCTATTCTAATCCAGTTCGAGGAGTGTGTTTTGTTTTGGGAACACTTTGCCACTGGACACAATGTGGTGTTGTTACCAGATCAAGTGTCCCTTGAATGTTTCAAGACCAGTGGTGCTTGAGGAGTTGAGTCAGAGGAGAGGACACCAAGGTCTATTTCTGCTCCATTAATATACAATGCAGCTCCAGAGTCTCCACCTCAGCCTGCTGAAGCTTTTATCTCTGACCACAAAAGCAACACAAACACCCCGGAGGAAGAGAGGAACACTTAAGCACACACAAACCCAGAGCCAGAAATTCAGCTTAGATCATTGCCAAAACAAAACAAAATACAACAACCAGGATCAACACTATCATTTCACTGGAAGCACACAAAAGACCAGGATGTCTGCAGGGACTCCGGTACACTAGACAGCGTCAGAGGCGGAAACCTCATTTGTGGGGTGGAGCAAAGTGGCTGTTGGCTTTCACGCTAAAGGAAAAACTAAAGGAAATACTTCCTCAGTTTGGCGATCCCTGCTCGGAATTCGTGATGGTTGATTCATCCTGGCTGCTTGCAGAGTCAACAGTAAACATAGTATCATGTCTACCGTTAAACAAGACATACTGTATATAACTTTATACACGACATAGCATAACATAATAAACACATTTTTCTGGTCTTGGGCAACCATCAACCACAGAGGGTGAAAGTGGTTAAATGCTTCTTCCAAGGTATGTAATGTCAACCAATGAGATCTTTGTGAAGCAACATAACACTCGAAGGAAAATGCGATCTACAGTGACTGCATGAATAAGTTCACATACACTCACAATTGGTTGTAAATGACAGGAAAAGAGAGAATGCCCCTCCCACTAGTAAAATATTGCTGTTCAGACCTCAGTAATCAATGTTAGAAAAATCTGAATGATAAATGCCAATGTTTTTAGTGAGATGTATTTATGCTCTGGATCGCTCGAATATTGAATATATTTTTTGTACCCTCTGAATTTCTTTCTAGTCCCAGTGTCTTAACTATAAGATGTGTTTTTTCCTTATCACCCTTATCACAGGTGAAATATCCAAAACTCAAGTCCATCTTGCTGCTTTATTTATCCTAAAGACTTTTACAAGTTTTGTTCTTAAATGATTGTGTTTCATGTTTACATGCTTACATGTTTAGCCCAAGTTAGTGTTAGTGATCCTGATTTTCAAAGTCAACCATCACTTCTATGAAGACACTCATACTCATCGGTTGATGGTTAAGAAAAGTGTTCATGTGATATACATCCATTCTATTTAATAAGCCATCTGTTTCTCTTAAGGCTAGTGAGCTATTTAAAACATAATCATTTTGTTGAAGCCAAATAGCATAGGATGTTTTTGTTCAGATGAATCCACATACACACACACACACACACACACACACACACACACACACACACACACACACACACACACACACACACACAGTCTTGGAAAGCTCTTTTATGGTTGTGAAGCCGCAGGGTGTAGGCAATGTTCCAGCAAGTCAGCGAGACACCAAGAGGAGCTCAAAAGTCTTGAATGATTTAATGAAAGCCAGAAGTGAGCACAACACAGCAGTACACAGCCTGAAAGACTCTTAATAAGCACTGTCTTTAATGCTTATGGGCCTCAGTCCCACCAGTCATCTCAGGGATATACCGAAAAGGCTAAGAGATAAAAGCTATATATATTTTAATTACTTGTCATAGAAGTGGCCTTCTACTACATATCTGAAGACAAATAAATCTTATTGACCTTGTACAAGCATGCTTCACAGATGAGCTGAACTGTTTGACATAGGATAATTATAATATTAATACAGAGGAGTTGCTTAATATTATGTTTACTTTGTATCCAGTTTCATTGTATAATATTTCACTACCAACTGTGCATTGCTGTGGCACAGACCTAATATTTTGATTGAAGCAATTCAATGTGTGTGTGTTGCATTAGGCGCAGCAAACCATGCAGAGAGAATTAAATATAGAATGTAGAAATATAGAATAATCAATAGGAAGAATATAAAAACCTACCAGACTGTACATTTATGCTGTTTTGAGTAGTATATATTCTATGGAATATATAATGGTCTATACTGGAAATAGTTCCAGTTTTTCTTTTCAACAAACTTGCAGACATTTCTAGAATTTAGTTTTTTTACATTGTCACTATAGGGTATTGAGTACAGATTAATGAGAAAAAAATATTTTAATGATTGTAGTAGCAGACTGCAACATAACACAATTGAAAAAAACCTGAATACTATCTGAATGCAATGTAGTTTAATATCTTTTAATATTCCAAATGGATTAAGTTGAAATTCACCATTCCTTTACGCTATGGATATACAAAGTTAGGCCCTGTTTAACCCCTGGATTATCATTGTTCAAAATCTTGAGTTTAACCCCTGGTAGAGGAAAGTTTCACCCTTTTAATCTAGGAATGGGGTTCACACTACTTGGAAATTTTCACTGAAGGTTATGAAACCCTGCAATTAGAAAAATCAGTTTTTGTTGTTAATCAAATGGATATATCATATCAGATATATCAGCTTGTTAATGCCACTTCAGTTCAAGAGCTTTATATATATATATATATATATATATATATATATATATATATATATATATATATATATATATATATATATAATAGTCCACATTTCTCTATATGGGTGTGCAGTGGCAGCATCCATCAAGAGCACACTGGTCATGTGGGGACAGAAATGCCAGGGCTGTTTATTTAGTCTTGGCAATTCCTACCCTCCTCAGAGACATGTGATGTCTGCCAACCATATCGTTTATCAAACTCTGCATCTCAGGGCAGCATAACACATTCAGAGGAAGACGATATCCATATACATGAGCCTCCTCTTCCAGATCCATAAGCTCACAGATGCCCACAGTTGACTAGTTTTGCTCTGATTGCCAGGAAGCGATAACAAGACCAGTTTCGGTCTTTGGGACCCCCAGTCACGGATGAATGTTGCATCAGCAGGATTTGAACCTGCAATTTCTGGATGAACGGGATGAAAGGGTTTCTGTTGCGCTGTTGAAAAATGTGTTTCATATAGTGTTTGAGGGCATGTTGATGAAAGAGCAAAAAGGCTATGTTTTATGCCACTGCCTGACCCCTTTGGCTGTTTTTGTTTGTGAGGTTCACCAACTTTTACTAGAGATTCAAGAGGAATTCCAGCCCCTTGCTGTGCTCCTCAAAAGGATCTTAAGAAAGGATCTCTGAGTCAGCAGTACCTAGGAAAGCTGCTCTGCATCAGCAATGCGCTTATATACCTCACAGAGAGCAGATCAACAACATGCCCCAAGCTGGTTTTTATCTACACCTTCTTATTTATTTGTTCAGTTCTTGTCAAGTTCTTAGTCATGATTGTGCACCACTTGGAGATCTGGCATACTTTGTGTTTTTCAATCAGGCACAAACAGCACACTGAAAAATACACTACGGACATAGGTTTTTGTTTGACCATAAGATAAACCATATCTTCATGCAGCTGGCTTTGTGCATAGGGGTATTATCATGCTGGAACAAGTTTGGCTCTCCTAGTTCAAGTGAAGAGAAAATTGAATGCTTCTGCATCTTATACAATTGTGTGCCTCTGAATTTGTGCTAGCAGTTTGGAGAGAACTTCATATGGCTGGAAAAGTCAGATGTCACAATACTTTTGTCAATATAGTGTATTTATTTATTTATTTATTTATTTATTTATTTATTTATTTATTCATTTATTTATTTATTGATGAATTGATTTACACCATCTAAGTTTAGCTATCCTGAATATGCTCAAATTTATCATTTATACTATTTAATATTCTAAACCAATTACAAGATAATGAAACTATTTCCACTATGTACAAGCTTAAAAACAAATTGGAGGCAAAAAATAGTAAAATAGTACAAGCAAAATGATATGATTATCAAATCTATGTAGAATATTCTATTAACTGAATTAACCTTTTCAAAGATTTGATTTAAACCCATTTCTTAAAATTGCTTTAAACCTTCTTATTCTTCAATTTTTGCTTCATTAAATAATTATAATAATAATAATAATTGAACATTAATAAAATTGTATAACAGTAGAACAAAGACATGAGTCATGTGGTACAGCAACATAAAATAATTAATCCTAAATCATAGTCATGTTTATTGTAATAATTGTAAATAAATGTCAGATATTTTTGTATTTGTTATAAAAAGCAGCAAACTTTAATAGCAATCAATTAAAAAAATTATATATATTTTTTTTTTGGTATAAATTTCTTTCTCCCGGCAGATGTTTAAAAAAATACATAAATAAATAAAGAGTAGAGAGTTACAAGAAGTCAGAGATACTGTTATTGTTAGAGATTAGCTTTCACGTATTTTCCATGAGAGGCTCTGCTTGTCTGCAGCTTTTGTTTTGAGTAAATATGGGTTGTCACCAGGAGCCACCAGCTCCAGTGCCATTGAAATGAAACATGATCACGCTCACTGACATAATAAGGACTGGGCTTATGGCCTAATGTCTTTATATGCAACAAAGGGGCAAAGAGTTAAATGCACACAGACCTTATTTGTGGTTTTGTATAGTGAGGTTCTTTCACATTTTCATTTCTTATACATTTAAAACAAATAATTACACCATTTCTCATACCAGTGAGGAACAAATTCTTGTTTTGTTTTGTTCCTTCTTGGCGCACCATGAATTAATTAGGGACCATCTCACTAACAGATCCGAGCTTCGCTAACTTCATGTACAAGCATGTAAAGCCCTGAACATCTGCTTCCAGGCATTTCATTAGACCTCTGCATGGCCAGAGAAACCCACAGTACATGAACGAGAGTTCAAGATTTAAAAGGAGGATCCTGCTGTGTTTCTGTTTGGAAGGTCAGATGGAGAAGAAGCTAGCTTAGTCTAGAACAGCTGTTCTGAAGCATGGAGAAACACAGGCAATTTTTCAAACTTGTGAAAGAACAAGGTTGTGCAGTCATGACTACTGATGAATTCATTCTTATTTAACCACCTAATCAAATTTAATGTAGACTCCTGGTATCATATCCATATGTGCTCATCCTATTCCAAAGTTATCCAGTCTGTGTTTGTGCTTATAATAAACTCAATGTTTTGGCAAGGAATTCTATTAGATTTTGTTGTGTGGCTGTTGGGATTTGTTTCATTCACCTGCAAGAACATTAGTGAGATCAGACACTGATGTTGGGTGAGAAGGTCTGGGGTTCAGTTGGTAAAGGTGTTCAGTAAAGTTAAGGTCAGGATTCAGAGCAGGACGCTGAAGTTCTTTTACTACATTATTAACACACCCATGTTTTCATGGAGCTTGGTCTGTGTTCAGAAGCATTGTTATGCTGGAACAGTGTTTGGACCTCTTAGTCTCAGAAATGGAAAATGCAAAAAATACAATACAGCATGCAAAAACATTTTAGAGAATTCTGTGCTTTTACAATTTACGTATTGTATGTCAGAAATGTGCAGCTACTGTCACTTGTGTGCATTATAGCTGAAGCTATATTACATTTATTGTTTAATGTAGTTCATGTTATTACACAATTTACAATGATATTAGTTTATTTGATTGTTTCATTGTTGCATAGATATATTTTTATTAATTATAATTTAGTAACTACAGTATCTTTTTAGTAGCTATAGTTGAATCTGTGTAATCAGAATAAATTTAAATATATGACGATGAAGATCTTACATAGATCTTTGGAAGCATAAAAAAATTATATATAAGATCAAGGCTCTAAGTTTCTGATCAGAAGGTCAGGGGTTCAAGATCCAGTATCACCAAGCTGCCACTCTTGGGGCCCCTGAGCAAGGCCCTTAACCCTCAGTGCTCCAGGGATGCTGTGTCATGACTGAACCTGTCCTCTGACCCCAACTTCTACCATTGCTTGGATATGCAAAGACAGAATTTTACTGAGCTGTAAAATACAAGTGACAAGTATAAAGCAACTTTAATTTCTTTTCTTTTAAATACCAGACACACGAAAATACCCAAACACATCAAGTCAAGTCAAGTCAAGTAGGCTTTTATTGTCATTACAACCATACTTCAGTATAGTACACAGTGAAACTAAACTAAACAACCATCACATTGACTTATACACTGTCTTTATGCAGTAATATTTCTGTTTCACTCTCTGCTTCTACACAGAGGTGGCAAAAGTACACACATCCTTCATTAAGTAGAAGTACAGATACTCATGATTTAAAATACTGACTATATTTTTTTACTAATGTTAAAGTACAGAAGTATGGGATCTGATATGCAGTTAAGTAAAAAAGTAATACTAGTTACTAGTACTAGTACTAGTTTTAATGTCACACTTCACATCATATTAATATATTAATACAAAATAATGAAATATTTTGTTACCTAATGAATGTATCCAGGCTGAACAACCACCATAAAGAACACAAGCAGAGAAAGATGATGATGATCAGGTGATTAGGTCATCTTCTCAGTCATGTTTGCATCGCTGACTCCCTCTGTCTCATCCACGTTAACCCCATACTTTTTGTTGCCTTCTTTCTTGCGTATTGTTAGCCTCGTAAACTAGCCTTCATCTGTAGTGTGTGAGAGCCAGGAAATGATACACCAGTGGTAGATTGAAAAAGCTGTACAATGACAGGAAATAGGTTGATGGGCTGAAAATGGTGCTGAATAAGAAGAAGAAATATTGATCATGTCATAAAATAGATTAAAACTAAAGTAACAAGTCTGTTTTGGAAATGTAAGAAAATGTACAAATATTTGTGTCATAAAATGTAATGAGTGGAAGTAAAAAGTTGTCAGAAAAATAAATAGTGAAGTAAAGGTCTAAATACTAAGTATTTGTACTTCGTTACTTTCCACCTCTGCTTCTACATCTGCACATAAAACATATGGGACCCATTTGCGTTGGGTTCCTGACATCCTTGCTTTCTCCACGCCCTCCAAGTTATTTGCCTTGGAGAAGCTCCACAGATCTGTTTGCTGGAAGTGCTATGTTTTCATAGCAGAGTCTTTGGCTTTAATGTCTGAGCATGGATTCCACAGCCAGACATGTGTCTGCGTTACCCAGGGCAGATAGACACTTTGTGTTATCTGTTGGCTGTGCCGAGCCTGCTTCAGCATGCTGAGTCAATAATCAACTCCTAACATTTCCAGCCCCTGATTTTAAATTCTTTCCCATGTAGGCACGAACATCAGTTTATTACTGTCAATAGAACTGGAATTTATGAGCAATCACTGACAAATCAGACAAGTGAAAAATAAATAAAGAATTAACTTTTGAACCTGGTATTAACTTCTATTAATTTTTAAAAATAAGACCACAGAGCACACAATAGTAGATCATTTAAGTATTAACCGTTGGGACGTTGTATAGTAAGTTCTCAAACATTTACTCGATGGCACCTCGATGACAAAAGAACCATTTCAGTCACGTTAATGCTAAAATGTTTGAAATGGCCATGCTTAGTGATGTTAAACACACTGCTAAGCTCTGTTTCATTTAATTGCTTTCTGCTCTCTTTGTAATTGTTGTTTTGAGCTGCATCTCAAACTCAAAAGGTCTCAAACTCGTACCGTATAGGTATAAAAAAAGGGCTTGTATGCAAAATAGAGCTGTAGGTTGCAAGGCAACATGGGAGGTTTATAAATTTCAAACACCAACAACAGTATAATAGGCAAGGCTGCTAGTGTAGTAGTGCAGAGTAATTATACATACTAAAATTATACATACGTATGCAATTTCATACAAAAAGTTATTAAATAGAAATAAATGGATGGGGAAATTTGTAAATATAGTTTTTCGATAAAATCACAAGTGCATGTGTGCTTGGATATGTTTGTTTTATATGATATTTAAATTTATCAAAAATATATAGATATATATATTTATGTGATTACATAGTAAGAACTTCAAAAATGTTTGAGAGCAAACCTATTAAACAAAAATGCCTTCTCATGTAGTTTCAACTTCCCATGTAGTTTCATTATAGATACTTAAAATTTAAAAGTTACTGTAAAATGTAAACTTCATAATAAAAAATACATTCAAAGCTGTATTCAGGTTAAAAAATTATACATTAGCATACATACAGTAGGTTTGACTGTAATTCCTAATTAAAAAAACCCAGGCCCTAAAATGACCCATACTGTTTTTCTTGTATTCTAAAATCCATTTGTGATGAGATAGATGTGTGGTTTTAGTTTTATTTTATGTTGAGGAGAAAAACTCTATGACTAGGTCAAACAAAAACAAAAAAATTGCTGCCATCAATCTTCATAAGAGCTCCATAACATCATTCATTCATTCTGAACTACTGCAGTGAATGTTAATGATTTTCCTTGCATGTAGACCCCATCTTCCCATTTCTGACCACAACATATGACTCCCATTGTAGTTCTAATGATACATTGGTAAAGTTTGAGCATTACATGTTGTGGACTGGTTTTAGAAATAAAAGCTTATTTCTTGCAATCTTTCCAGACACTTCTCTCTGCTATGTAGGTGACATGTGATAGTTGATTTTGTGATTCTTTGGGTTTCTTTGGCTTTCTTCTTCAAGCCCATCACCATTCTCCACTCATTGTGATCAGTTTCACAATGTTTCGCAGCATCAAGTCTTGAGGAGTTAAGGGTTGGTTTTTGTATTTAATAACACTTACATGATTAATAAAAACATAAAAAAAAATAATAAAAATGGCAACATAAAATGTGATTTTTTTGAGACAGTGCTGCTTTGTAGAAGATATCAAGAAATAACAATGAAATTTGCAACTTTGCTATTTTATTTAATTTTTTTAAAGTCACTTACATTTTAAAGTGTTTATACTCTGAAATGAAAATATTTTACTCCATAATTTGTGTTGTGTGAACATTGTTTAATAGGCTACTAGTTAGACAACTTTCTTCAAATCTGATGTCTGTGAAACATCTGAGACATGCGTTTGTTTATTGGAGGCACCTGTAATAAAATATGTCTACACTCCTACATAATAAGCTTTAAATAAATGGAGGACACCTGAGGTTCCAGGGGCATTCATCTGGAGATTTGTGTCTCAATCTGTAACATGAGCCATGCATCTATCCATTTTCTGTACTGCTTATTCTACGCAGGGTCAGTGAGGAGTCTGGAAACTATCCAAGGGAGCTTGAGGAACAAGGCAAAGGGAACACTTTGGATGGGATGGCAAATCATCAGGGTACGATTACACACTTTCGTATACTATGGACAAGTTGGAAATTACAATCAAGGAACACCAGATGTATTTGGAATGGAGGAGGAAACTAGAATACCCAGAGGAAACCCACGAAGCATCGGATTCAAAACACCAAACCTGGAGGTACAAGGAAACCATGATGATTTAATTCCTTAATTCATAAATAATATGTACGGTATCGTGGTTTCTTTTAGTTCTTCTTTTCTTTTTAATAAGCTCAGAGTAAAGATAGCATAAAAAATTATGAGACTCGTTTTACAGTTTTTCTCAGTTGCTTTGGAGCATTTCTCGAATCATCCTTAATATTTGCAAACCAGTAAGTGCATTTCTCAAAACAATGTGTACAAACATCACAATACATTGGATTTCTTGCAAAAGCCTGTACTTTTCTCAAAATACTTAGTTCATCTCTCAAAAGTAAATATTTGTGTCAATGAACATCTCAGTTGCTTCAGAATGAAAAGTCCCTTTGTCATTGTTCACAAACAAGATCAAATGGTTAGTCATGTTGTCAGTATGACGGTGCACAGTTTCAGTATTTCTTGATATAAACTACGGTTTGGATCACAGTGACTAAAAATGCACAAAGGTGAATTTCTTCTGTTTAGCATTTATGAATTTCAGCAGCACAAATGTATTTATTTGATTGCATATTTGATTTATATCGATTAGAAGATACCGGACAGGATTCACACTTTTACTTTACTTTATTAGTGTCTGTTTGTTTCTTGGTTGTTCATCCATTTTCAGAAATTGTAATTCTGTGTTTTGCTCTGTTGCCAATTGAAGTTTCACAAGATTGACCTTTGACCTGTTTTAGAGAACTAGTTGATCATTGGTTGATCCAATGCCGTTCACTCGCCTTTATTAGTGGAATTCAAGATTCATCTGCACAATGCATCAATTCAAGAAACATTTACCCAAAAATATTTATAGGAATTTAAACATGACAGATGACAACTGGTTTAATCATTTTGCATTTAATTACTTATGAATTAATATGTTGATCAACATGAAATAAACACCTGATAATGTAGGAAGCAGCAGACACTTGTACACAATCGATTAAATGAATGTACAAAAGCATTCGCAGTTTGATCAAAGCAATAATGATCAAAATAATAATGTGCACAAGTGACTAAATGACATTGAGGTTGAACAAGGAGTTTTAAGAATTTCATTTGTGATCTGAGAAACGCTCCAAAGCGGCTGAGAAAAACTGTAAGAGATGTAAAGCATCCTGTATTTTATTTTGAGTTTTCACTGTTAATATTCTTCAGTGGTTTAGAGGTTTTGTGCATGTATTCAGCAAGAATTATCTATAACACCAAACTTTCCACCTCACATGACGAAAGCCTTTAAATTCCTAACTGGATTATAAATGAGCTGGTTACAGTAGAAACCAACCTGGCACTCACAAAAGCTGCAAATGAGTGCCAGCTTAATCCAGGTTTATCTAGAGCTGTGATAATGGTTGATGTGTTATAATGATTATATGGTAAGGGACACACTGCCAATTGTTGCCTCAGCAGCCTAGAAGTAGAACAATGGGGCTCAGTGATGCCTATCTAATGCATGGGCAGGGCTTATGTTTAACAGGAAGAGTAAAAACAGTGACCAGTCCCAACAATGGGGAACGAGGAATTTGTGTCCAAAAAAAGCTCTAAAAAAGCAGGATGTTATTTTTTGGACAAATTCGTCACCACCTCCTGTTATTCTGAAATGGAATTAAATGGTGCAGTGGAGATCAGTAATAACACATCTATTTAAAAAACACATTGGTTAACAAATCTAAATCTAAAAGCAAAGTCAAAATCCAAAAGCAAGGAAATGGCAAACAGACTAGAATCAAGAATCAAAAAGTATTAAATCAAGTCAATTAAATGGTACAAGAAATCTATGGTTCCCGTGTTTGGAGGCCGCAGTGTCTGCTGGAAATTGTGATAGAATGGCCCTGTGACATGACAAATTTGTCAGGTTTGCAATCGGCACATACAGAGTTCAGAGAGCAACCGTCACATCCAGCAATCAGCCAAATTAAAGACATCCCCAATTCATGGATCAGAGTTTGGCCATGCATGCCACAGAGGTTTCAGCCTGCTTCACTTTCATAAGGAATGTCTCTTTGCAACCAAGAGCCAAGTAGCATGACACACACTTGTATTGTGTTTGGAAGAGTGGAACAGTGCCCATGTAGTAAAAGGGATTGAAAGTTTTTTAAAATAGTGAGTGTGCACATACACTGAAATGATGACATTTTAACAAGTTAAAATATCTTGAATATAATTTAAATGATCTCCTATTAAAAGAGTGCAATAAACCAAACTTGAAATGTTGTTTACTTTTTTACACATATAATAATAATAATAATAATAATATAATATAATATATAATATAATATATAATAATAATAATTTAGTTGTGACTTTCTATTTGGAATAATAATAAGAAAGCATCATCATCATCATCATCATCATCATCATTTCCATCTGGGATGACTAACAAGATCTATCATTTGGTACCTGGGCCATCAGTGGGGATTTACCCGAATTAATCCCCTTAATACCACCACTATCACGTCGCAATTATAGAAACCATCAATACTATACAAAAACGCAATATAACAATGCGTGGTATTACAGAGAGAGAGGCATTTCACATATGGGAGTCAATACCATTTTAGCAAGAAACCCAGTTAGGACAACTTCAAACCTCTACACTACAACCACAACTCATCTGGAGCAGCTCAAAATCAATATTTGTCTAATAACATGACAAAAACATTAAACATTTAAATAAAATACAACCTACTCACCAGAGATGCAGACTCATAATGTGCATCGCTCCTTAGAGGCTGTAAACCAGTGGTACCGCTCGTATTCACTGGTCTTAGAGTGGAGAACAAACCCTTTCCCAGGCAGAGACAAGCTAGCTAGCTTTGGGGTTGGCAGACCTCTTCTCATGGTGTCTAGCTTTTCTTGAAAATTGATTTTTAAGTATATCTGAGACATTAATGGAAGTAATGCAGCCAAGAGGAACACTATGAAATGAAGAGAATAAACTGTTGGGAATAAATTAATACAATTTCATGGAACAAATATTAGAATTTAGGTTGTAAATGTAGGTCAGTGCTTCTGATAGTGTATAGGCCAGCAGAGAAGGTTTTGCTGCCCCTGACTGCCTGCCACTGATGTATATGGAAGAATAGCTAAATATCAGTGGTTGTTAGCAGCAGCAGTCATAGTGTTGATGAATATGCTTTCTACTGCCACAGATTGCTATTAAAGTGTCAGAGTAAACTGTTAAATTCCAGTACTGGGATATGTAACAAAATATAAACACAGAAATGCATAATTATAAAGAGATGAATAAAAATATGTCAGCTTTACACTCATAATATTGTGTCAGATTGTGTTTGTTACCATCTGGTGTGTCATATATGGTGGATACCAAAGCAGTAAGGGTGTGAATATATGGAAAGTAGAGACGATGCCTGGTTCATTACTGGCTCTAGAGAAGAAGCTGAGAATATGCAGATCTGCAGTGCTAAATGGATGCAGCAGCAGTATTTTACTTGCATTACAGTGGTAGTTCTTCCTAGAAATGCAGATGCATAAACTTTTTAAATGGCTCATTTGCTTCTCCTAACATTCATTGATGTATATCCATGGAATGAAATCGACTAGCTAGCTGATAAAAACAGCACACTTCACTGGCTACATATGGAAGAGGGTTACCCAGGACACATGCCAATGCCACAAATACAGCTACAGCCTACATGAACTGTCTGTATTTTTATATATAGTTAGCTATACTTTCTCAAACCTGTCCTTATTTTTTTCTTTTAACATCCAACCTAAAACCTAAAAACACGGAATGGTCTGCTTCTGAGTAAGATGTGTGTATATATATATATATATATATATATATATATATATATATATATATATATATATATCTGCATTAAGATTGTTGCATTCTCCTGCATGCCTTTTATTGATGTCTTTTTATAAGGAAAAATAATTTCTATAGTTTTTCTATAGTATAATCACACAAGGAGAAAAACACTACTCCTCATTCACTCTCACTAAAACCATAAGGTAATGCCTGTGGTCTCACTACAAGTTTTCATTTAACCCAGTTTATGTATTCATAAGGAATATCATGATTTTCAAAAACATCATGGAGTAAAAAGCCATAGTGGAGTAAAAAGTACAGAATATCAAAACATGAAGCCCATTACTCACATGTGCAGGTATACAATCAACAGTGGAGGGTCAGGTACATATCTCTGGGGCAGGACAGTGACAAGGATACGGCACAAATGCTAATAATGTATTTACACAAATTTATTTGAAGCATCAGAGACAGACAGAGGGTGATTTGTTTTGAGTAGAGGATTAGGACAAACTGGCTCTATATTGCAAATCAGTGCCCTGTACTCCTCATTTGTGTATTGTGGCAAAACATTTGCTACAAATTGGCAAATTGTAATGTTGTAATGACACTGACAGTAATAGTGACAAATCCTAGGGGTTTTTTTTATCCACCCAGCTTCCAAAAGCCTTTTGTATTGACAACAAGTAAACCATTTATTTTGATTATGCAGGCTTTTACAGAATTACACCCATCTTTCAGAAAGCAAATGAATCACTGTCCTACTGATGGCTGCTGCCACCCTAACAGACGGAAATGGAATATGTTTAGCCTCTGTGTCATGAGGGTTTCAACGGCTCAGTCAGACAGGCACATCAGCATTGCTCGTAACAATGTCTAGAGATGTACATCAGCAGAATCAACAGGATGCTAATGAATATCAACATGTTTTACAATACAGTTTCGTTTCCTTCGAATTGTAATAGCTTTTTCATTCTATATGTTAAACATATATACAGCTTTTTTTATGCAGAATACCAGAATAATAATTATGGCTTCCAAAATATCAATAAACAGTTTATTGTAATTATTGCATTAGTAGTATCTCTGAGGTGTGACAATGCCAGGGTGGGGATAAATGGGTGCTTGTCTGCTAATGCTAATTCTGTAACAAGTAATAGAGGTGTTTGTATACTTATACACATGAAATCCAAGTTTGCAGTTTCTGCCTATAGGTCTAATCAGTGCCGTGGCACAAGTAACTCATCACAAGATACAAAGACTGGCCTCTTTAGACACCCATAAACAGTAATCTACTTCTGTTTGCTGCTAGAAACTACAGCTTATTACAAATCAGATGCTGTCTGTAAAAGTGTTTGAAGTTTACTCATTGTGTGATCTTTCCAGTTCTTCACTACAAGCAGCAAGCATGCTATTTCACTCTCTTAAACAGGAAGACCTGCAGAGAGCATCAAAAAGCCTGGGCCATGTCTGATCTTGCTTCCTTAGGAAGTACCTGTATGCCTGAAAACAAAACAACAAAAAAAAAAACTCAAGGCTGTTGTATGGGAGTTTTTTTTTTCCTTAATAGCTTTTAAAGTCTTAGAAGCAAGACAAATCCTCTCAGACAGCTCTTACTGTCACAGAGTTCATCAGACATCTGTCTTTCAGTGCTAGTTTGATTGGCATCAGTGCCTATAGAGAATGAGTGGGAACTTTCACAAGTGGACAGTAATGACTTGCAATGGTTCAGCCATATGGCATTGTGTCATCTTTTGATTTTAGTGGAAGGCAAACAGGGTGAACAGTGCTTCAGTTGACAGACCCCTTGTTAATCTCTCTCAGTCCTTTCTTTTTATTTCTATCCGACCGCAAGGAAAATTAGAGACTCTGAGCATTAGAGGAAATAGGTTGCCAACTACATCAACAAGGTGTTCCATAAAGTCGGTAAATTAATTAATCTAAACCTCATTCTGTTTGAATTAAAGAATAGTTTGGCCTGCAATACTATTGTTGAAAAAACCACCTGCAAAAATCTAGCAACATTAAAAGAAAAGCAAAATGTTATGCTTCACCAAAGACATCGCCCTTTCATCGCCATCCCTTCTGAGATATATTGATTAATAAAAATGGTGTCATTCTGCTGGAAAATGCTAAATGAGCCATGGGGGATATTATTTTCTTAACAGTCAAAACTCTTAAAAAGCTTCTTATTCATGCTCATATTCAGAGCATAACAGTCTTCATCCTGTCATACGGGCCCATTCTTGAGCCAGCCTCAAACCCACATGTTTACTTCTCAGATTCCAACATAGATAAAGCTGCAGACTTTTCATCAGCCAATTTACTGTCACTATCTTAAGCCAGATAATATCATCATGACCATATATGGTTTAAGGGCAATACAGCATAAACAGGAACAGATGCATGAGATTTCCATAAATGGCCATCAATACAAATGCAATATCCGTAAATTCATACAGTATGTTTTTAGCTATGTTTACTGGAAATATATGCCAAAGTTACACAATGTGAGTGATGTAAGTACAGTATGTAGAATAGCCACAGAAGACAATGGATACACTGCTTAATGCCATTTCAGGAGCAATACTCTGTAATGCTGTAAATTTCCTTTTGTAGTTTTGCCACTTCATAGAGTCGAAATGGCTATATTACATATTATATATTACATAAAGGTGTTGTGAGGGTGATGTGAGGGTGTATTGGGTTGCTCATGGGTGTGCTCTGTTCCTTTCTGTGAATCTCATCTCACCTTCAAGACACAGCCGCTGCAAGTCATGCCAGACAAATGTATCTTTAGTAGACTAAACAAACAATACAAAATCTATGTTTTGGCTGTTTCTGTTCAACTGCAGCATGTGGTTTGCTTTATTGCTTTATATATATATATATATATATATATATATATATATATATATATATATATATATATATATATATATATATATATATATATATATATGCTTGCACTGATATGAATGCCCCTGCTACAAATTCATCTTAAAGCATGCTGTAACAGATTTAACTCTGATTTGACTCCTACTAAGTTCTGAGCAAGTTGTAAATTGTTTCAAATGAAAATATATTGCATCAGTGCTTCGGTTGGGGTTCTCTATGGAAATATAGCTCACAGTTTCATTCTGAGTTTGACACTAATGTTTCAACATGACAGTGTAATGACACACACACACACACACACACACACACACACACACACACACACACCTTGATTTATCTTAAAGTGGTTTAGGCAACTGTAGTTACCATACAGGGGGCAAAAATGTCTTTGAGTAGAGCACAATTGTATTAAGTGTAAGGCAGTAAATACTAGTGCCATTTTATGAAGGAGTTCTGAGGGTACAGTGTTTCTTTGTGAGCCTTCCCTGAGTCTTCACTCCTGCCTTATACTACCGCTGTGCCCTGTAATTAGTTGGCAGGATTACTAGGTAAAGTTGGCCGTGACTGGATTTAAAAGGGCTCAGCTTTAGTGTGTTACATCAAATTAAGTCTGTTGTGTTGAAGCCCTTTGGTTCGACACAAAGGTGTGTTTAAATCACACCAGGTATATCCTTGTGTATTTAAAAAACATTAATACTTCTATGTGCATTTAAAAGAGAGCAGGTAAAAATACATTTGCATGAAACTGCTAAAATATTTGTCAATTGATTTAATGTAGTAATAATATAAATCCATATTAATCCATATCCATTAATTATTTACTGTTCTTTTGACATGGACCGTGTTGTCATGGAAAAGCCTCAGGGATATTTTACTACATGGCCTACGTTCAGTGTTTAATGTATTTACAGGCACAGTTTCAATGTTCCCACCAGCCTGTTCTGGAAAACAGGATACTGGCTTGAGTTGCTTTCCCACATCCTCTTTAATATATTATATCAACAGGACTTGCTTAAAAACAGATTTGTTTTTTTAGAAAAAGGGGTTGCACAGTTAGGTTTACTGTGAAGATCACTGGCATATGTTTATTTCAGTTCCTGCTACAGTATTGGTAAGAACAATGATCATTCTTCCTCTGTGTTTGATTCAATTATAAAACTTTAACGGATCCAGGCACCATTTTGAACTTTGGAATGACTTGATGAAATATAAAGTAAAAGCTTTATATTATATAATTTTATGTTTTTACATTATAGTTAAACCACTGAGGACATCTGTACAATTTCTCAAAATGAAATGGTCATGGTAAGGTACAATAACGCAAACAATGCAGGTAAACACACACCACACATTTGGGCAAAATGTAAATTTAATCAATCTGAAACAGATGCCCACTCTGTGACCGACCTGCTGTGTATAATATGTATAATATTGTATGAAAGAGTTTTACAATAACTGCATTGCAAAGCAGCCCATAATCTGATGTTGCTCCTGAAGAAGTACTAAGGGTTTTGTTAAACAATTAAAATTATTATTTTTTTTTCATTTCTTTCTTGCACAAATAATCTAATCATGCAGAAATTATTTTCTACATATTTTTTATTGTTGATGCCTCTTTGATTTGCCTCTCTATCAGCCATTTTATAGATATGCCCCCAGCACCCCTTTTATTTGCATGTTGAAAGACTTGGCTTTGAAGCAGTTGAAGGTCTGAATACAGTTGAAAGTGATGTAATGATGGTCTTTGCTCATGCAAGTTAAGCCATATCACATGAGCAAGACAGCCGGATATATAGAACACTGACACAGCTTTGACTTGTCTGTAAACCTAAGCCTGCAGAGTAAATTCTCTAGCTAATCCTTGCCATTCCGATATGTTCTGCCGTCCTTTCTCAAATTAAATTTGCTCCTTTTTTAATATTTAAAGTTAAGAGTTATATTCTTTGATATTGTATACTACATACAGGCACTCTTGGAACACCACTCCTCAAATAAATTTAATGAACTGATCTAAATATCTAATTATTTATAACTCTTTATAAGTTTACAACTATAACTTTTCATAACTGTTTATAACTCTTTATAAGTGTTTGTTTAAAAACTCTTTTTAACTCTTTATAACTCTTTACAATGCTTTTCAACTATTTATAACACTTTATAACACTTTATAACACTTCAAGATGCTTAAAAATATTTTATAACTCTATAACCGTTTATAACTCTTTACAACTATTTATAACACTTTATAATGTTTATAGCTCTTTATAATGCCTTCATAAATTTAATAAACCTTTATAACTGTGTATAGCTCAATAACCATTTATAAATCTTTATAACACTTTATAATGCGTTATAAAGTTTCATAACCCTTAATAACTTTTTATAACTTCTATTACCGTTTATAACTCTTTACAACTATTTATAACTCTTTGTAACGCCTTATAACACGTTATAACTTTATGATTTTCATACATTTCAAAAACCTTTATAACTTCTTAAAACACTATAACTTTGTAACTTATTATTACACTTTATAACTGTTTATAACTGTTAATAACTTTAGTTGAACAACTGGAAGGGGTTTTGGGGAGAGGCTGGAGCTGGAGAAGTCCATGGGAGGGGGCAATGAGTAAAAAACAAATCATTCCAAAGCATTAAGACTAAGAGACCTGATGTATGTTTATTGATGATTGAATGGTGAGATGAGGGACTGAGGGAGCTGGAAGTCACTCAGAGGAGCCGGAATTCCCATCCCTCAGTCGGGATAAGGAAGTAGGATCGCGGTGTTTTTCGTCCACTTCTGAGGGTTTTTATCACCCCGCCTCCTTTGGCTCCTGACGCGCGCTTATTGGACGAGAGGACCCAAAAGAGGCGGGGTTATCAAGATAAAAAAAAAAAAAAAAAAGACTCAACTACTCTGTGTGCTTGTGCGCGCGCGATGATAGATTGCAAACGGGAGCGCGCGAGACAGAGAGAAAGAGCGAGAGAGAGCCAGAGAGAGAGAGAGAGAGAGAGAGAGAGAGAGTAGGGGGAGGGTCACGTGTGTACACACCGTACAGCACAAGCTCGTAGTAAAACTCTCGCGCGTCTTACCCCCCTGTTACCGGATTTGCTACGTGCAGGAGGGGGAAAAAAGCCCCGAAACTACTCCCGTGTGTGACCTGATTTACTGCAAAACACACGCATATTCACGGGCGTCCTCGTGCTCGGATCCGCGTTTATCCACGAGAAGTTTTCGGGGCATCGGATTTCGTAATACGGGAGTTTGTGTTTGTGTGCGCGTGCGAGCGCGCGCGCTTGTGTGCGTAAGAGTTAGAAGAGGAGAAATGTCAGTGAAAGTAAAGCAGGACCCGATGCCTCCATAGATGCAAGAAATCAGTCGTGTTGTGGTGAGTATCCTCTGGTGTGTGTGTGTGTGTGTGTGTGTATATATGGCAAGGCTTTAAAAGTTTAATAGTGCAGGCAATTAGAGGAACATTGAATTCTGTTTTTACGACAATTAAGGCTTAAGGAGTTTTATTAAAGAATTTTTGGTGTGTGTGTGTGTGTGTGTGTGTTGTGTTTAAAGGCGTTAAAAGTTTCCCTGATCTCGCGTGCATGTTGCACTTTACAGTATCGGCAATTAGAGATACATATAATCCCAGTTTGGGGTAATTAAAGGTCATCTGTAGAATGTGTATTGAGTTTTGTGTGTGTGTGTGTGTGTGTGTGTGTGTGTGTTTTGAGAAAAACAAAGAAAGAGTTGGGGGGTGTTTGAGTGTCATATGAGCCATTGAACATAAACATTTGCAGCTAAAAAGAAGACCTAAGTGATTGAGAGTCAACATTGTTTTCACGTGTTAATCTGAGTCTGGATTATAGTTCTGTCCTCCTGACAGGTGCTCATGGTGTTTACATGCACTAATGAAATAACCGAGTATCCAATTATTGTATCATCATAATGACTTCCTTTTGGGCAACAGTGCAGTGATTATAACATGTTAATTACCAGCAGTCAAGAAGACCATAGTGTGTAGTGGCGTCAACAAACACACACTCATACACACACACACACACACACACACACACACACACACACACCCCAACAAACAAGCACTTATACACTCTTTTCTTTCTTAGTGGTGATTAGATCTTGGATAAACACTTTTTGAGTCCAAGATTCAGTGACGTAAGAATTCATTTGTACTTTTTATATATAAAATGATTATATATATATATATATATATATATATATATATATATATATATATATATATATATATATATATATATATATAAATGTTCTTTAAACATTGTAGACTTCATTTTGCATGCAATATTGGTGCATCTTTCAATTTCCTGTTGTAGTTTTAAACCCAGGTGATGAAGTGATGTCGTTGTTTTCACATCTAATATCGATATGCATATCGTTTGCATATCTTTTAGAACACCGAGAATGATTTTTCTGTTCGGACCAAACCAGCTTCAGGCTGAAGGAATGCGCTTGTACTCAAAGTTGAGAACATTGAAACCCGTTAGCACATAAAAAAGGTATTAATGTAGCTGATGAACATGAATTTCTTTTCAATTAAAAGTCATTTTTAGGTCAGAGCGCGTCTTTTATACTTATTCACTGATTCGGACATTGTTTTTTTTTTACTATAAGGCTTTATTTGTACACCTGAAGCACTGAAAGTTCATGACATAACAGTGAAAAGTCATCAGATCGCAGTGTGAAATGTAAAGGAACTCTGGTGAATGCCTGCTTTTACTGACAACAAAACGAATATGTCTATTATTATGTACTGGAATGTTCTGTACTGGACATTATGTACTGTTGGGAATATTAAGACGGAAATCTGTAGCTGGTTTCAGATTTAACATCAGGAGCACATATGACTTTTGATACGATTTATAGCGATTGTGAAAAAAAAAAAGTCTATGAAATTCATACATCTGCTTGAAAACGTTGTTTAGTTTAGCGCAGACATTTATCGCGTAATGGTTGAATCTAAAACAATGGAGTGTGTTTTTATACAGAATCTACAACTATTACAGTGTTATACTTTATTTCTGATTATAGGAGTTGAATAATGTTTATGGCCCGTATTCAGAGCGACTCACAACTGAGCAGGGAGGGTTAAGGGCCTTGCTCAAGGGCCCAGCATTGGCAGCTCGGTGGGGGTGGGATTTAAACCTGTGACCTTCGATTCAAAGTCCAATGCTTTAACCACTGAGCTCCCACCACCACATGGAATAAAAAAAATTCTAGTCACTGGGCAGCTAATCGTTAGTTCGAATACTTTGGAATCAAAGATGAAAACATTTGTGACAGAAACTGATCAAATGAGTAGGTGAAAATATGCGCCTAATAATTATAATACACTATATGGGCAAAAGTATTGGAACAACTGACGTTTCCAGGCGTATGCGGTTACCACAAATTTCGAGGCTTGAACGTGAAGCATGACAGTAACCCGGTGCACAAAGCTGAAGATGAAGATTTGGTTTATATCGATTGGAGAGGAAGCTCGTTAAATCGCTGACCTTAAATGTATTGATCATCTTGATGAATTGGAACGCTGACTGCACCCTCCTCACCCTACATTAACACCTGACTTCATTAACATCCTTGTGGCTAAGATCTCAATGGTCACACTCCAAAAATCGATTGAAACATCTTCCCAGTAAAGTAGAGCTTATAATAATGAGAACTAAATGTGGGATGTTTAGAAATTATTCACAGATCTTACGGTCAGGTGTCCACAAACTTTTGCCTGTCTAGTGTATTATGGGTAGTAGACAGAGGGAGTATTTTTCTACGTTTGATATCAATCATGATATGAAATTATTGGTCAGACTCGATGTTTGCTTTGTGAAGGGTTTCCCAACATACATTGTACAGTTTAATAGTCCTCTATACAATGATTCAAAGCCGCAGTCACATGACCACGCTGTACATTCCAGTGGGGATCTGACGAGGCATGGAGCTGCCTTATCACTCACCTCCCATCGTACTCACTCAGCCTCACTCCAACAGCTCGTCAATGTTAGTCGGCAGAAGCGTGCCAAGATGACCCCCCCCTCCCCCCCATCAAGGGGGTGCAGCTAATGAGGCAGGGCAGCGCTTACCACAGTTGTACTCTGGAATCCGGCTCTTTAATCGTGCTCCCTCATGTGAGCCAGCGGCTCTGGAATGCTTCTCAAAGCGAAGTGTTTGTAACGCTGAAGAAATCGGCCAGAAAAGATGCAGTGGAGCAGGAAACAAGTGGGGCCGGTTTACATGCGCTACAGACCGATATATCTGGAGTGTGTGGTGTAGCGTTAACACGAATTCCCTTTTACATTTAGATAAATACATAAAACAAACAGGAAGATAAGCGCCAGTAAAGTGTTTCAGAGTGTTCAGGTAGGTCTTCACCCGTCGTTTGGAGACTCGGCTGTTTGGACATCTAGGAGAAGTTCATTCCACCACCTTGGAACACAGAAGAGTTATGAGAAGCGCCCGTTTGCATGTTGTAATAATGTATTATAATCATTTATTACATTTGACAAGCACAGTGTAAAGAACAAGGTTGCCTCTATGAGAGGTACTTTACTAGTGCTTTTACAGTTACAAGCCTGAGGGGCTACGAGTCGTGTTCTTCTGTAGTAAGCAAAATTGCAACACAGCAATAATAAAGAGATCAGTGTGTAGCTTAGTGATTAAGTATTTGCCTGTCGTTAATGAGAACTCAATCGTGTTCTTCTCAGGACACTGAATATTGTGGTAAGTCATATAAATTCAGCCAAGTGCCAGGATCTAAACGAATCCAGAGTCATTACTGTTATAAAGTCAGATAAAAGCAGATATACTGTACCCACAGTGAGCAGCCATGCCAGAGTTCACAGAGAACAGAGAAGGAACTCGGAAGAACTCCTAATGCATATGGTGACTTTTAAGTCAAACTTACTGCGTTTGACCAGGGGTAGTAAATCTTAACCTCCAATGAGGAAAAAAAAGAACATTCCTCCTTGTGAACTCTTTTTGGCTGCAAGTTCCTGCGAGTGACATTAAAATAAACATGGCTGCTCATCGCATAAACTGTAAACACTGTAACACTTCGTAACACTAAAGTCGAAATCAACATGATTCCCAGCTAAAAATTCTCAATTTACCAGTAAACAAAGCCCAGTGTTTATACCTGCACTGTGGTCAGGGGGAAGCATTAGACCTTCCCTGAGGTAATTCTATACTCGTCTTTCCTGCTCCCCTTCTCTCCTCCTTTCCTTTCTTTCCATTTCCTCTTTTCTCCTCTTTTCTCCTCTCACCTTCTTTCCTCTCCTCTTTTCCGCGCTTTCTGTTTCTGCTCTGTTCTTGCTTCTCTTCCCTTTCCTCTCTTCCTCTCATCTCCTCTTTTTTTCTTCCTCTCCTTTCCAGTCCACTTCTCTCCTCTTTTCTCCTTCTTTCTTCTCCTCTAAAAAAACAAAAAAAAATGAAAGAATCTTTCATGTGAATAAAAAGCATACCCCTCTAATCTTTCCTCCTTTTCTCTTCTCTCATCCTCTTCTCTTTTCCTTTTCTATTCTCCTTTCCACTCTTCTCTTTTCCTTTTCTATTCTCCTTTCCTCTCTCCTCTTTTCTCCTTTTTATTCTCCTCTCCCGTCTTCTCCTTTTCTTTTCTCCACCCCTCTCTCCACTTCTCTTCTAATGTCCTCTCTTCACCTCTGTTTTTCTCCCCTCTCTTGTTCCTTCATTCCTCCATTGTTCACTTTTCTCTGAAACTCTGGGAGCAGGTAACCACCAACAGTGTAACAGGAACTCTGACTCAGTCAGGGTTGTTTATTACATGCAGGGATATTGCTCAGTGAGGCCACCATGTGAGATCAGTTATAAAAAAGTTGGCGGTGTCTCTGTGCATGCAGGCTCAGAGGTGTGAGGAGCGAGAGGCTCGTAGCTCAGGGGCAGGCGGAGGCAGTGTGTATCGGTTGTGCGGTGGTGTTTGTCATGAAGCCAGAGTTTCCTAGAGTACTTTTTTTAAATGGGGTTATGCAACCTAATAGCAGAAAAGTATTTTTTTCTACAACGAGTCTGTCCTGGAGTCATAAACAGCCCTGGCTAACAAATGCTTACTAACCTAGAGTTTGTTTAAATATAAAAATAGAACGCATATTTCTTTGTTTTAAGGGTGTGAACACCCCAAAATTAGATTTCTTTAACAGTAAACATAGTCTAAGAAAAGGAACGGTCAACTGCCCCAGACTGAACCCTTCATTCTGAACCATTCATTCAAATTTGTGCGTGTTAATACTTTCCCTTTAGAATACAGTTTACAGTTTAGATCACGAATACAGCAACCTGGTTATTGCTGATTTCAACAAAAGTTCATAACTGGTATTCGCTGACCTCCAGTTAGGAAAAAAATCTCGCTACCTTTTAACTGAGGACAGTCTACGTAACCCTGTGTTTAGCAAGTGACGTCAAATTAACATGGTTGCTCACAAAGTGGCAATTGTTCTCTTTAAATGAGTTTTTCTGTTGATGCCTTAAGTATTAGCTTTAGAAGAATCAGCATAAACATTCTTTTGTTCAAGCTACAACGCTGACTCTGCTGTTTTGAGAAGAAAAATCAGCGTCAGTCATTACAGTTAGCTAGCTTTTTTTTTTTGCTTTAGACTTTATAACTGGAACACATCGAAGTAAAAAATGACAGTTTTGCCTTTTTTTATTTGGAGGTCAGTCGAAAGCAGTATCGGCGTTGTGGTGTTTCACCTCTTCGTGATCTTACCTTTTCCACTCGTCCCACACAAGCTCATGGGAAAAACATTACTGGGTCTGAACATTTCACATCAGTTGCTTCACTGTCTTTTGTTTAACAGTTACAATTACTTCCAAATAGCGTCGTAACGGTACACAAAATGTCTCTAATCCATCCTTCAGTCATTCACTCCTTTAATATGCGGAATTATCAGGATTTTCTCCTTTCAAGAGAAAATTTTAAAGCTGGCCATAAACCACTAAAGAATCCATATCGCTAGACTGTTGTAAAAACCTTGGCGATGACAGGAAGGGATTTTGGCAATAAAATAAAAGCATTTACGCACATGCGCACCACAAATCGCGTTTCCGGTATGTAGAACTTTCCTCAGCATTCAGAACGCTCATACAATTAGGAGAATAGAGTAGTTCAGAGCGAGTGTGCATTGTGACCACCTTAAGCAGCCATTATTGAAGGATGAATAAGGCCAGATGATTCTGCAGACCATGTAAACGATTATCGTTATATTTCAAGATATGGTTCAACTCTGACGGACGGGTTTTTTCGAGTGACGCATTGTTTTATTTTCATATGAACAGCTCAGATAGATTACAAATCAAACTGATACTCATGGACATTAATTCATTTATATGACAAGCGCAGTCACACTGAGCGTTATGGAGTCTGGCAGTGCCGAGCTTTGAAATCTATCTGAAGCCTTGAGCGCCGACCTACCACCGTGATAGATCATAATATAATAATATAATTGTATTATGAGGAGGCTACAAGTGTGCAGGTTGTATCAGTAGTGTAGTTAGTCTGTGGCCAGGCCACTTGTATGACCTTTTCATGAACGCTAACCTCTGAAACCCACTCACTGACTCCCACTGTGATGCATCATATTTCACCCCATAAATCCCCCTAACCTTCTGCCTGGTAGTGCAGAAAGAGAGAGAGAGGGAGAGGGGGGAGAAAGAGAGTACAAGTCTGAAGCATGGCGATTCTTTAGCCAGGGGGTTTAGAACAACACAATTAAAGGTGACACATCCAAGAGATGTCAGCAATGTGAACACCGCTGCTAATGCCACTTTTATGGAAGTAGACGCAACTTGATGTTTCCTCGTCCTCTGCATACTGAATAGCTGACTGCTGCAATTGAAGATTGGTAAGAAGGTTGTGTAGTCGGTAGAGGTGTCCCTGACAAAGGATTTACATAGTCAAATCAGAATTGTCACGTCTTGCCTCAAGGTCAATTTGTGGCATTTTTTTTAATCCGCTTCGGCCAATTGTGCTGCAAATTAGGTCGGTTTATTGAGCAGGCGCATTTAACACACCAAACCTTATTGCGTGTATGTTCTGCTTTGCATGAGAGAACATAAACACTCCCATACCAGCAGGTGGCAGTAGTCTGTATTCGGCATCCAAACTAGGAAACCTGAAGTGCTACAATTGTAAATATATAAAGCAAGCAGCATTTACATCTGCCGCGATCATTACTAACAAAATCAGTTTTTTTTAACCTGGTGCTAAGTTGCAAAGACAAGAGCAAGAATGACAACAAGCGTGGTTCCTTTTTTTCCCCTGTGGTCATTCGCTGAGCTAATTAGCCAATCGGATTTCTCTTTCTCGCCGACGAGCTCAGCCGCTGATTCGACGTGCAGAATCAGCCGATAAACAACTAAACCCGCCCGACAAGAGCAACATAATCGCCCACTGGCTGAAGTGATTTCTAAATATCAGTCAACCTCTAGTCTGACTTGACTGCGAGATCGGTAGTCAGGCTCCTCACATCAAAGCATCCAATCTTTTTATTATCTTTTACTGCTATTTGGGGTCACCCTCTAGTGGTCTGGTGCACAACATTGTGTTGAGTATTGTAGCAGCTAATTTTTATTTTCCTGGGTTTTCCCGGTTTCACAAACTTCAGGCCACTGACACTGAGCCCCATAACATCAGGTCAATGAAATTGCTGAACGGGTTCAGGTAAACCAATAAAACTCTTTATATTAAATCAGATGTGCTCCCACTGAATCGGGCCGCACCACATCATAAATATGGATGATGTTCCTCTGACGTTTGACCTGCCGCTCACTCGGACTGTCTACAGGAAATGTGAATCATTCGTCACACTGAAAACAACCGGGCATGAAAAAACACCCTTTACCTGTGTTCTGAGCTGCACAGCATCGGGAAAAAAGCTTCACTGATGGTGATTTTTAAACGCAGGACTGATGATAAATGAAAAAGAGAAATTGTTGTAAAGGAGGAGGAAGACAGTGAACAATGACTTTCTGGTAGGCTTCTGTTTAGATACAAGCCGTGTAACAGACACTGTCTTTCATTAAAGCCTGTGTAAAGTTCATTAGTTTCAGTGTAGACACCTGCGGCTTATAGACAGGTGCGGCTTATTTATGTTCAAAATAAAAATCTTTGTCAAATTCAGTGGGTGCGGCATATATTTGGGTGCCCTTAATAGTCCGGAAATTATGGTATTTATGGTGTTAATGTGGACATGTAAACTTGAGTCTGAGATTTTTACCACTTCTTTACCACTTTTCGAAGTGAAAGTGATCATGTGAGTTAAAGCCGCCGAGGAAACGTATAATTTTCGCACAATTCTGTTAAGTGACGTAGAGTTACTATGTGATGTCATGACATTGTGATTTCTCCCGCAGTCGATCCTGTGAGCCGGAGCGGAACACAGCGGCGTCCTCGCGATGTGGAGCTGCATGGTTTATAATGAGACCGAAGGCAGCGCAGACCTGGCTGTTTGCTGGGATTTGGGCCTCGCTCTGTCCATCTTCTCCCTCTTTTACCTCATTGTGTGCTTCCCCGTGGGGCTGTGCTACAACGCCCTGTTGGTGGCAGTAAACCTGTCCAACAAGATGTCCATGACGATGCCGGACGTCTATTTTGTGAACATGGCTATCGCTGGCCTCGTGTTGAACCTGGTGGCTCTGATCGAGCTGCTAGGCCCAGATTTCACCCGCTGGCCCGCTTGGAATCATAATGACGAGGTCTACGTGACCCTGCTCATCCTGTTCAACATCTCCTCCCTGGTTATCATGTACTCAACAGCATTGCTCAGCCTGGACTACTACATTGAGCGGGCACTGCCACGCACCTACATGTCCAGCGTTTACAACACCAAACACGTGTGCGGCTTTATCTGGGGCGGTGCAGTGCTTACCAGCTTCTCCTCGCTGCTCTTCTATGTGTGCAACCACGTGTCGGCTAAGATTCTCGAGTGCTCCAAGATCCAGAACAAAGAGGCGGCCGACGCCATCATGACCCTCATCGGGTACGCCGTGCCAGCCGCCGCCGTCCTCTACGCCCTCTGCCTCATCCTGCGCATTCGCAAGGAGGCCACGCCCTTGGACCAGGACTCGGGACGGATGGATCCTTCTATCCACCGGCTGCTCCTGGCATGTGTGGGAGTGCAGTTTATGCTCTGGACACCTTACTACACCACGCTCCTGCTGCTGACGGTGGTCGATGTGCCCCGGATGCAAACCGCAGGCACCTTCACTTTTCTGAAAGGCTTTTCACAGCTGCTTGCCTTCTCCAGCAGCTTCGCCATGCCGCTCATGTACCGCAAGATGAACAAAAACTTCGCCCACAAGCTCCAGCGACTCTTGAAGAGGCTGCATTGTGGCAAGCAGTCGTGTCCTCACGAACACTCGGTCATACAGCAGGTGATCACGTGAGGATCTCTGCCGAGCTTTAGTTCACTTTATAGGCACTTGCTGCACAAAACCACAGACCTCCGTAAAACTGTGAAACAGTGGAATCTTTCACGACGTGTAACTTTCTAACCAGTTTGGCTTAATGAGAGTGGTGAAAAAACCTTACAGACTCGCCCACTTTTTCTGAAAGGGGAACTTTAACTTATATTTGGTAGCAGTCTGTTACAGGATATCACGCAGGCCTTTTTATAATGCTTTCTGACCAACTTGAACTCATTTAGCTGAAAGTGAACTCCTCACTGAAAGCTTCTAATGTTACTCACAATGCTTTGCATTAAAATAACCGACTCATGCGATGTTGAATCACTAGATAACAG
Organism: Silurus meridionalis; assembly: GCF_014805685.1. NCBI lineage: Eukaryota > Metazoa > Chordata > Actinopteri > Siluriformes > Siluridae > Silurus > Silurus meridionalis. The sequence continues at coordinate 6,448,259 of NC_060905.1, read as the reverse complement.
TTTATTATAAAATAAATACCTTAGATTAATACAAGCCAATGAACATTACGTGGGATGAGGCTGTGGAGTAAACATCCAGAGATATCTCGTACATCTTCTCATCATCCTGTGGGTGTGTATTCGTCTGTGTGGGTGTAAGTGTGTGTTTGCTGCTCCCCACTTCCCCCTCAGCATAGACATAACGTTCGCAGCCGAAACTGAATGATTCATTTGGTAACACCAAATCAGTGGTGATATAATGTGCACTTCTTGGCAAAAAAAAGGGGCCAAGCCTAAAATACGACGCTTCTTACGATCTTAACAACAAATCATTGGTCAGAGAATGAAAAAGAATGGAACATGTGAACCGAAACCTCCTGTTCGTTTTAGTAAAGCGAATGGAAAATTAATTTCTGTAGTATTCTTGTCGGCAAAGATAAAATTAGCATTGAATTAAATCAGCAATAAGTAAAATGAACATCGGGTTAGGGGTGTATGATATATATCGTCTATGATAACGTCATAATTGTTGTTTTATCAATGTGCGATTTGACATCATCGAGTATATCACAAAACCCAAACAAAACACACCTACCGAGTGTTCTAGTAGATTCGACTCATGCACATGCATTTAGAGTGCGTTCTTTCACTGCATGATTCAGTCACAAAATTCAAGATATCACTATAGAAAATGTGTGCGTTTTTAAAATTTCATATTGTCCAGTCAAGTCAGCATCACACAAAAATCGCCATTTTTTTCTTCCAAAAATGTATTAAAAATTATTAAAATATAATATAAAATCTATATTATATTCATATTAAATTGTAATATTATAAAATACTGATTTCATTTGCTTGGTAACAGCCAAATTGTCTTATTTTTCTAACTGACTGATCAAATGTAGGAATTTGATTTAAAAGATGATGCACAATTTGAGGAAAAAATTGCTTTTTTGAGGTAAAAAATTTCCATTAAAGTTAAAAACAAATGTAAACCATATTGGAAAAGATTCCTCTCGGTCACTGCTATGAACTGAGCACCACACGGAATATAACGGATATAACAGATTTTTGTTTGTCCACGGTAGTTTTTAATCATTATCGATAAAATAAATAAATAAATCGAGATAAACATTTTTTGTCCATATCGCACACCCCTACATTGGGTCTTCTTTCTCTTTAAAAAAAAATTTAAAGTGTCCACAGTTTACCCACAAGGCTTAAAGTTTTTACGCGATTGAAGAAAAAAGCTATCTTGTATTATTCGTGACCAGTGATTTGTTGTTTGGATTGGTTAAAGCTTCATATTTGTGCAGGACTGTAGGTGTAGCCTGAATATCAGGAACAATAGCTATATCCTGTCGCTACCCAAAATTATTTTTCTCAACAGTCATCAAAGGGGGAGTAGAAAAATAAAAACTCCTTCAAGCTATTTCCTTTCATTTTGTGAAAATTTCTGACAAGAAACGGGTATTTTTAAATCACTACGAGCTCCAGTGATAAACGTCGGCCAGTGTCTCTCCCGCGATTATTTACATCGATTATCCTTTTTATTAGCAGGAACGAAATCTCTGAATGCGATGCTGAAGAAGGAAACCAGCAATCCGCCTCAGTTAATAATTATTCCACTCTGACCAAAGTCTCATTGATTGTAGTGAAATATTTTAAGAGCAAATATCGGTTTAACGCCATTGGCCTATCTGGAGGCAGTGACGGTCAAGAATTGCGTAACGTATAACAAATTAAATATACTGTACATGAACATTAACCTGAGGATTCTTCCTCCTTATACAGAACACGTTGTGCAGTAAAGACCTGTGTATGAAATGAGAAAACTCTCCATATACAAATCCAATCGAACTGAATAAAAAGACCAGCACTTCTAGCACCAGAATTTGTAACGTTTAACCAGCACAGACACAGCCTTCCTGCTTATAAACAGTTTTAGCATAAGCTTATATACACTATAAGGACAAAAGTATTGGGACATCAGCCACCCATTTGGTTCTTCCCCAAAGTGTTTCCACAAAGTTGGAAGCACGCAATTGTACAGGATGTCTTTGGAGGTGGTAGCATTCAGTTTTGAACTAGAACTAGGAGACCCAAACCTGTTTCAGCATAACAATGCACAAATATAGCTCCATTAAGATATTCTATATATGGATTGGAGAGGAAGATCTTGAGTGGCATTCAGTAGAGCTCTGACCTCCACCATATTGAACACGTTTCAGGTTGAATCAGAACACTGACTGCACCCCAGACATCCTCACTCTACATCAGTACCTGACTTTACTAACCCCCTTGTGCTTGATGATGAGCACAAATCTACACAAAATCTAGTGGAACATCTTCTCAGAAGAGTGGAGCTTACTTTAACAGCAAATGGGGACTAGATGTGGAATTAGATGCCCAAAAAGCAGATTACGAATCTTATGGCCAGGTGTCTCCAAACCTTTGTCCATATAGTATATATTCCTGTTATTATTCCCTTGGACTTTATACTACAAAAAGTATTTATATATATATATATATATATATATATATATATATATATATATATATATATATATATATATATATATATATATATATAAACAAAGTACTGTAAATGTGTTGACAGAGAAAGTCATATCATTTTAAATCCATTTATGTTAACAGAGAAAAGAAAATATTTATGTCTAGTTATCTAACCTATAAAAGATTCACCAGTAATCATAAATCTATGGTCATTTCTAGTGTGTTTATACCGGTATAAATGTATATATGAAATCTATGTGTATATATTGTATGTCAGAGATTTTACAGGAAACGACTTCATTTCAGAATTACAGTATTGTTCCTCAGAGATTTATGTAGCCACTATTGAGTCAAATATAATAAACTAACATGAATATTACAAAGTGTTTTGGCTCTGTTTCTCATTGTTGCTTCTTAATCATGTCTTATATAGTAGGCGTCAAATCGAAACAGTGCATGTCTATGCAATGAAAAAAAGCAACTGGCTCTCATTTCTCAGCCTTTTTGTTATAAAGTTGTCTGTCAATGTGTGTGTAAGGCAAAATGAAGCAAACACTTTCAACTGGATTTACAAGAAAATATCAGAAACAGCTTTACTTTGTCCAAACGTGCACATGTTGATCATGTGTGAAGTGCAGAGTGTAAAGACCTGATTCAGCATTTGAATGTAGCGACGCCCACTAAACTCCATAAAAGGTAAAGAGCACCGACAGCTGTGAGCACGAATTGAGCAAGCAGGGTAAAGTCTAAAAATCAAGCGGAATTGATTCACTTTGATGCCAATAATTATTATTATTATGTGAGTGCTAAATCTCATATCATCTGTTGGAGGTACAGTTTATGGATCTGCACAGAGCAGCCAGTCCTCCATTTATACACCATAGTTAATTTGACCATTATTTTATGAGTTGTTTTATTTATCCTTATTTCAGGGGTCTGTGTTGGGTCCTGTTCTTTATTTTCTCTATTCTTTTATTAGTCCAAAAACTAGAAAATGACGATTGTGTTCTGTGGAGAGGAGCATGGCAAACTTAGGTACAAATGGGTTTATTTTTACAATGTTCCGTCCAGGAAAAAAAAAAAAAAAAACACAAATAAAAAAAATAAATAGCAACAATTAATATTATATATATACAGTACAGACCAAAAGTTTGGACACACCTGCTCATTCAAAGAGTTTTCTTTATTTTCATGACTATGAAAATTGTAGAGTCACACTGAAGGCATTAAAACTATGAATTAACACATGTGGAATTATATACTGTAGTGTATATATAATATATATACAGTACAGACCAAAAGTTTGGACACACAAGGTGTGCATGTAACAGTAAATACAGGATAAATGATTTGGTAGTTAATATATCCTCCCTTGTGGTGCAGAGATATACAGTATATGAGAGCTGTCCCTGTTCTCTCCACCCCGTCACTAACAGCCTGTTGGTTCTCTCCCGAGTGACTGCAGTGTCCACAAAACCACGCCACACCAGCCCCGAACGTGTAGAACATTCTTCACATTCTGAACATTGTCATGACTTCCGAACGCCTACTACACAACATTGCTCCTTTTTTTGCAATACAAACACACACACACCCAGAGAACAATACCGCCTGATAACAGGGTGAGAAAGAGCTTGGGTGGTTGTTGGTATGTGGGAATTTGTAGCGAGCTCAGCGAGAAGAAATGGCATGTTGTTCTGCTGAATAAATACAGCACAGTCACGACGACAATCAAACACAAGAAGGTTTTTTTTCCAATGTTTGTTGTGCACTGCCTGTCCATATTTGTAATTACTTACAAAATGAAAACATGACCTAAAGCGAGTACTGGCTCAATAATCTATGAAATAAGCTCTTCAGAAACGTCTGTCAGGATTTCTGTCTAGCTTGAAGTGCAAGCTACAAGCTACACACGCACACACACACACACCTGGACAAAGGCTTTAGCCCTAGCCAAACATCGATGTGTACAGTTCTGACCGTGGTTCTGCTAAACATTACTGCCTGCACATCTGGAAATAATATAATAATGAAGCAGAATGGAGTTGTTGCCATGGATGCAGTTCCCTGCTGATCATACACGAGCCTTGAGGCTTGGATCGAGCTGTGTCTGTTTTCGTAACAAACAAAAAAAAAACACAAATGAAATGTATATTATAATATGAAATGTGACATGAAGGTGCCTGACTAATACCCTGTAAGACTTTGTGAGATTTTCTAAGCTCAGTGTTCGAACAGGAAGGTCTTGTTTGGAAACCAGATTGATATTGAACAGTGACGTTTGTCTAACGCAGTACCGTGTGTTCTCCTGTCAATGTTTTAGGCTAAACATGTATGTTAGCAGTGCTAATCACATGGTGCCTCATAGTCAGCAGTGTGTCGTCACACTCTACTGAAATGTCTGGCTCTTCCTGTTCACCTACTTTTTCACCAACACTATAGTTTGGCCTGCAGGCAATTCTACGTTCCAAAAATCTGGCCTGCTTCCAGAAAACAGATAGTTGGTTTGTTTGTTTTTTTCTTTGAAAAGCTGCACCACCCACATGTAGGTTTACACAACAATCGTTAAAATCTGCAGCACCGTTCTACTGGTTGACCTCAATAATGTTTCAGTTTTGGGTGGCAGCCGTGCTTCAGGGGTTTTCTTTCTGCTTCTTTAAATTTGCTGTTAAAGAGCAAGAGGTCTCAGCACTGATCTCTGATCTGTATGACAAGACCACCATAGTAGCAGGCACGTTCAGTTTGTTGTTCAAAGTTTGCTCTATTTAAGTTGGCTTCATCTCAGATCTCCGAACAAAATGAGCACAGAGATTCCTGTTACGGAGCCAAACAAGGAAAAAGAAACAGATCGTTTCCAAAACAGAGGATGTTCATCAGCATGGCACCAAATTTCATTTGCGGGATTTTTCTTCAAAACGCAATAGCGTTAGTGAGATTTGCATTTTACCTGTATGTAAAAAAAAAATAGGTGATAAGGCAAGGTGAGTGGGACGGGAATATGCCAAGAACATACCTTGAAACAGAAAAGATCCAGCCAGGAAAATGACTGGAACCCAATCGATACGGCTGTTATTTTCTGTTATGTTTTGATTTGAGTGAAATTGAGTATCAGTAGAAGCTCTTTATCATCCTAATACAAATAATCAGACTTATTTTGGCTATTTAAAGCTTGTGGTGGAGTGGCCTATAAATGCAAAACACACTAACACAGTGGTCGCCAAACCCCGGGCCGTGGACCGGCACCGGTCTGTGGGTCAATTGGTACCGGGCCACACAGAAAGAATACATAACTTACAGTATTTCCGTTTGATTTATTATCTGATTCTGAAAGAAAAGGTTTTTTTTTTGGAAAATTACCGGATTCTCTTCACCACATCTGTCTGTGACTCACTCTTGATTCATGTCATGATGCCTCGGTCACGTCTTACCTCCATCCGCTACCTTCTTAAAGGTGCTGCTCCGGCCGCTAACACATAATACATTACCGCTAAATTAAAATCCCCAAGCGAGCAAAATGAACAAACAACAACAACACAGTGGATTCATGTTTATTATTATATTTAGAAAATACCAGTTTTTATGTCGTTCGTATTGTTTTATTTTGTTGTATTCATCCGCCACACCTTAAAGGTCGGTCTGTGAAAATATTGCCCGACATTAATCCGGTTAATTTTGGCGCAAAAAAAGGTTGGGGACCACTGCGCTAACAAACCAAATAACTGAACAGCAAATCTAAAAAATAATCATACAAGAAATTCAGAAACAACAAACACATAGAAAAAATGCTGATGTGATTATGAAATGAGATGATGAAGTGACGTATGAGAGGATCTATAAACCTTCTGATGCGTTTATTCACACTTCGACCATCGAGGTCATTTGTATGCTGTCAACTTTGCACAATATTAAATATAAATAGAAGCGAAACCTTTCCTCACACCTCTCTGTTTCTATGTACCGCCTCGGGCACTACGCAATAACCTTTTTGACGCTTTCGCTTTCAATGCTTGACACGTCGGAATAAAAATGCCAACGAACGATGTCGAGTGAGAGATCTCTAATGCGTCTGCCCTGTTCAGCTGTTTACAGAGACAATAGCTAGTGCATCTTCATCTCATTCATAAATCACTTTGGATATAGGAGACACACAAAATGGTAGCCAGACATTAGCAGTAGCAAGTTACATAGACAAATAGTGTGTGGACACCCGGTCATAAGATTCCCATTCCACCTTTAGTAATAACTTCCACTCTTCTGGGAAGATGTTCCACTAGATTTTGAAGTGTGCTTGTGGAGGTTTGTGTTTATCAGCCACAAGGATTTTAGTAAAGTCAGGTACTGATGTAGGTGAAGGGAGGAGGCCTGGGGTGCAGTCAGTGTTCTAATTCATTCCATAAGATGTTCAATATGGTCAGAGCTCTATAGCAGGCCAATCAAGATCTTCCACTCCACTCCAACCCACTCCTGGCTTTGTGCACAGGAACAGGTTTAGCATTCAAGCTCAAGTGAAGGAAAAAATGAATGCTACCACATCCAAAGACAACAGTGTGTGTCCAATGTTTGGTCTGAGGATTGAAGGTTATTATAACAGCAAACATACTTTTGTCCAGATGTGCATATACTTATATTTTGTTATAGAAGAATTGAATATAGTTAAATTTAAACAAGTTATATCCATATTTAATCTAACATCAAGCTTAAATTACATTATACTAAGCATGTTTTTAAAATGTGAAATTTGAAATGACTGTATAGAAAATGGTGACTGTCAAACATCTCCAACCGACTCACCAGCATATAAAGATCAATAAAAATCAATTAAATGATGTTTATACAAATAATTCCTGTTTTTCTTTATGTCAGTCTTGTGCACTGATGGACAGCTTCGATTTCTGATTTTGGAGGAGGACGCTGAAAAAGCTAAACTTGCTCAGGGTCTCTGAAGCTTGCTTCGAGAGCACAGATTAGCGAGGAGAGAATGGCCTAGTGTGATGAGATAAACGTCAGGTCCTTTTGTCAACGGATGATGCATTACCCAACATTCAGGCTTTCATTAGCGCGCATCCTGTTTGAGCAGACGGATAAGTCGAGGCAATGCATAATGAGAGGAAGCATTTGTGCTGAATGGTTGATTGATTCTGCCTGATTGCATAGTGCTGAATGTTTGTTGCGCCTCTTATTTATCTCTCGACGGGGAAATTTGTAATAACTTTTAAGGGGTTGGAGATCCATCATCGTTAACTGGAGCTCGTACACAAACAGCTCTCTCTCGGTGTGTGTGTGTGTGTGTGTGTGTGTGTGTGTGCATGTCACTGTGACACCTGCATCTGAGGAAGACAGCAGGGTGTCAGGCATCCTGTTTTTAGGCTTTATGGAAAGGACAACTGAAGTAATGCGTCTTACACACACACACACACACACACACACTTGTCTTTCTATTTCTCCTCTGACATAATGATAAATGCATATGTTATGCCTACCTTATTCTCAACCTTAGGATATAAATAAACAAACAAACAAACAACTGTTAGATATTTTAATCCTTGTGGGGACATTTATTATAGACAACGTATCATACATCCACACACACTCCTAATAAACATGGTGTCCTTTTACACAATTTTTTGCTTAAATTATACCATTGGTTCTTCTTCCACCACTTTAGTCTAATTCTCTGTGACTAAAACGAAAATAAAGCGCTAGCAAGGACAAATTGAACCAACGTACACACAAGGTAATATTGGCACGTACTTGCCCCCTCCGTTGTGCCCCCTAACCCACCCCTCCTATACACTTTCTTTCCTCTTTGTTAACCTCCCCTCCCTTTTCATAACCTCCAATCCTCTTTCCTTACATCCCGTCCATTAGCCCTCACAGGTGCAGGGAGGGGTCACGAGAGAAGTCGTTGACTTGTGACCTGAGTGCAACTTGACATCTCTAACAGGCTTCACAGAGGTGGGTTGTGCTCCTGCCTTATTTTGTTGTCATCTGAACTACATTGTTTTTCAAATCGTATGGAATACCTAAATTACCTGCCATTCTATCTATCTATCTATCTATCTATCTATCTATCTATCTATCTATCTATCTATCTATCTATCTATCTATCTATCTATCTATCTGTCTGTCTGTCTATCTGTCTGTCTGTCTGTCTAACCATTTATTTATTTATTTATTTGTTAGTTAGTTTCACACATGGGTTTATAAACCTGCAGCCAATTATTAACACTTGGGCTCCTCCTGGTGGCCAAATATTGATGGTGTTTAGTCCCCTGACCTCATTCACTCATTAAAGATTCCTGTCTGTAAACACTGGGCTTGTTTAGAGTTTTATTGGCAATCGATTAATTCTTACGTTTGTCAATATTTGATAGGAAGGCAGGAATAACGCCCTAATAAGGTGCATGAAGTGCATGAAAGTGTTCAGACCCCCTTCACATTTTTATTTTATTTTATGTTGCAATCTTTTTTTATTATTATTTATTTCTTTAAAAAAAATGTTTGACCAGTAGAATAAGTAGGATAACATTTTGAAAATAATTTTGAAAATAATTAAATAAATATGATTTTCTGATTCGTGATCCGCATAGGGAGCAGGTTGAGAAGAGCCTGGAGAGGTGGAGATACACTCTGGAGAGAAGGGAAATAAAAGTCAGTAGGAGTAAAACAGAGTACATGTGTGTGAATGAGAGGGAGGGCAGTGGAGTGGTGCGTTTGCAGGGAGAAAAGGTGGAAAAGGTGGAGGAGTTCAGGTACCTGGGGTCAACAGTGCAAAATAATGGAGAGTGTGTTAGAGAAGTTAAGAAAAGAGTGCAGGCAGGGTGGAGTGGATGGAGAAGAGTGATAGCAGGAGTGATTTGTGATAGAAGAGTATCTGCAAGAGTGAAAGGGAAGGTTTATAGGACTGTGGTGAGACCTGCGATGTTGTATGGATTAGAGACAGTGGCATTGAGTAAAAGACAGGAGGTGGAGCTGGAGGTAGCAGAGCTAAAGATCTTGAGGTTTTCGTTGGGAGTGATGACGATGGACAGGATTAGAAACGAGTTTATTAGAGGGACAGCGCATGTAGGACGGAGGAGGGACATGGGATATATCTGTAGGAGAATGCTGAGGATGGAGCCACCAAAAAGGAGGAAAAGAAGAAGACCAAGGAGGGGGTTTATGGATGTGGTGAGGGAAGACATGCAGGTAGTTGGTGTGAAAGAGGCAGATGTAGAGGACAGGGGGGTATGGAGATGGATGTACATTATAACAAACATGGTGTGAAGCAGCTTTGAAATGTAGAAATGTATTTGATTAATTTGACTGCATTCAGAATCATTTTTATTTATTAAGATCTCATGTTCTTGCAGTGCAGACCTGAATTTCTTCTTCATTTTATTACACAGTGCATTTAAATGTAGTAGAAGTAAAAAGTCAGCGGTTTAGCATGTGATGTGTAAAAAAAAAAAAGAACCATTCCAATCCAGTTCTGCCCTTACATTTCCAAGGTGACATTTTCTGGATTCAGTCACTGTCACCCTGGCTGTTAGTCGGTTGTTTAATCGAGGGAGCTTTGTTCCAGATCGGTTATAGAGGTGACGTGGAGGGTATGTTGACACGGTAACTTTAATCTTTGTGTTAAAGTCGCTTCCTGTCATGTCTGTTCTGTCGAGGGCTTGTTTCCTCCTGCCACATGGCTCCTGTCACACTCTGCCCTCTCTCGCTCTCGGTTGGGACAAACGCAGAGTAGAACTTTCATCCACATGCAGTCCACATCATCATATTATTATTAAGCATGCGGGTGAAAGCAGTTGTATGATATAAAAAAGAGCTTTGAAAGTTGAACCTCCACAGTGCAGTTATATCACATGCTGAACCTCTGACTTTTTACTTCTACTATATTCAAATGCACTGTGGAATAGAATGAAGAACGGAATGCAGGTCTGCACTGCAAGAACATGAGATCTTAGTAAATAAAAATGATTCTGAATGCAATTGATCGAATACATTTCTGTTTGAAGATCGCAAAATATATCGACCGTAACAGTAGAATTAATCAGTTTATTTCAATGCATTTCTACTCATTTTACGTCATTTATCCATTGAATTGCTGTAGTAAGGATCCACATGAACAGCCTACAGATCCATGAGGTTTCTGTGGAGGATTAAACTCAGGAACTATAATAATGGACTTGGACTGTAATTGGTATAAACAGTTTGCTAGAATGTAATGGCAATTTGCATGAAAAGTTCTACATTTAAGTGCCCATCAGCTCAACAATGATGGAAATATAATAAAGGGACGTTATAATGAATGGTGACACTCCTCTGGGACTTCTGTCTCAGGGAGTTTTTGCTTGTCACAATTGCCACTGGCTCACTCATTAGCGATACATTTATAGAGACCAATTAATGATGTTTAAAATGATAATTAAAATCTATTTATTTCAGTAAAGCTGCTTTGGGACAACGTCCAATGTCCAGATAAACTCATTTAAATTTATATGTAATAATTTCAACTTATTGTTATCTTAAAAAAAAAAAAAAAAATCAATTAGAATATATTATAAATATTTCCATTTGCTAACATAATTGTTTTTTCCGTTGTGTTTCAGTTGGCTGCATGCGACTTTATTTGTTTGCCATTTCTAAATGTTTGCTAAAGATATTGTTAGATTTTATCCTCCAAATCTCTTCCTCTGGTCTGGTTTTTTTTTTTTCCCAAAGGCGTCAGTAGTCAAACTATAGATCAGTATATAATTAGACAGAACTCTTTCTTGAGCCGTCATTATGAGCTGAGGGCTGACGATAATGCCGAAACGTAATCTTGATGAAGAAAAAAAAAAACGATGGCGCATAGGAAACTATTTTTACACTATACCTCGAATCAAATTGTTTTGAAGAACGACCAAATCATAGTTTGAATTTGAATGCATTGAGCGTTTGCACATTATTTACATGGGAGTGTGCTGTAGCCATGGAGTTATTTATTAGGAAGACACACTTATTGGAGGAGAAGATGGAAGGATGTACCATCTTCTTGTATCATGCAAATCCAGGGTTATAGAACAAGTGGTTACTATTGGACATCGTTGGGTTTTTTCCCCCTTCTCATTGTAATTGCACCCCCTCTGGTGTCTGCTTGCTTTTAAATGAGTTGATGTGGTAGTTGCACACAGCTGGTGACTCGAGCCAGGGACAACAAATCAAATGTGACATTAGTTGTGTTTAAGCTTGACACTGTTTAAGTTAATGACACGCACTCGCCGTCTGTGACGGTCCCTTTCTTAGAATTTCTAGGTGCACTATTAAGAAGTAACCCTGTGGGATACCAAACGTTCAGTGAACAGGGGGAATTTATATGCCAAGCTGGGAATAATAATGCTGTGTTGAGGCACAGCTTTGAACATCGCTCATGTCCAACACAGCGATGAAGCAGTTAGATGGACACCAGTGCAGGTTTTCTGGTTTCATTCAAACCAGTTTAGCATAAAAACCCAAAGACGAGCTAACATGAGGCATGCAAATGGGCAATAAGCAAACAGCAATGAACTAGACGAGACTAAATCAGAGCTTATGGTCGAAAGATTAATCAAGCAAATAGTTCAGTGTTGCGCATCGGGTTACTAATTGGGATGGTTGGGGGAAGGGGAGGAAGATATCTTGTTTAACGTCAAATTTATTTAGCTTGCAATTCTCTTTTTTTCTTAATAGGCACATGGTTTAGTGTAGCTAATGTGGATTTATTGAAATAGATGCTTAAACAAAACGATCTGCCAATAGAACAAGCCTGAAATGAGGTTTAATAATCTTTATGGTTTACTGTAGTCTTTCATTAAGAAATACTATAAATATTTTTGGTCTATTTATAAGATATTTATTAATATTTATGCAGTTTGAGCTACAAGGAATGAGCTGTAATAGATTACACATATAAAATAAAAAATATAATACTGTGGTCGAAACACTAATCGAGCCAGTGGAGGATCATATTTCCAGATATACATTTTAAATTGATATTTTTTTCTCAAATAAATGGTTCTGACGCCTACATGGCCACTTAACCCTGTCTGCTCCAAACAGGTGCTTTGAGGATGGATTTGGACTGTAGTTAATGTCAACAGTCTGCTACACTGACTCAGGACTACAGTTTGCATCTGATCACCATCACTGCGCACCTCAACATCGTGTAATAAATGGACATTCGGTGCCACCCAGATGAGGATGGGTTCCCTCTTGAGTCTGGTCCTCTCAAGGTTTCTTCCTTATGCCATCTCAGGGAGTTTTTCCTTGCCACGGTCACCACCAGCTCGCTCATCAGGGACAAACTTACACTTATAAAGAACATATTTATTTTTTATCACCACATTATCTGTGTAAAGCTGCTTTGAGACAATGTTCATTGTTAAAAGCGCTATACAAATTAAAATGAATTTAATTAAATTGCTCCAGGGTTGCCATGTTATTGCCAAATTACCAGGTAGGGAATTTCACTGTACCGCAATGTTTTCATGACAAATAAAGGCTTTTTCTTACTAAACCAGAGCATATGATGAAGTAAGACTGCAAACACGTAAATGTCGTTCCCAATCAAAATACAGTATATACTCAAGTTGTATATATAGAAAAGACGATGAAAAACCCACTCGACTTAAACTGACTGTATGTAAAGCTGCTTTACTACAGTGTTAATTATTAAAAGTTCAATACAAACTACAATTTTTTAATTATTTGAACTTTAACCTAATTGACAAGATGCTACTTGGCACCGCGACTAGCTGGAGGTTGGCACCTAATTTGTTAATTTGAGAAAATAATGTTTTTTTATTATTATTATTATTATTTGTATTATTATTATTATTATACAGGAATAAAGAAATAAATATTTTTACCATTATTATATTGTCTGTAATTCCAGTGGGCTGCTGTTATGAAGCAAGCAGCTGAGCCACATTATTACAGTATGCAGAATAAGCGAATCAGGTTTATATAGGTTTATATATTTTAGGGTTATATATGTATAAATATACAGTATGTACTGTGGGAATTAAAGAAAGCTTCATCAGGGCTTAATGACATGTACATGAGCATTGCACAAATACTTTTGAAGCAGTACTAAAGCGTTTATATACAGATTGTCTTAAAGATATTATCCAGCATCATTTTAGGAGAATATAACACTCAAAAAACTCAAAAGATAATTTATAACACTGCTATGAAGGACAGTGTGTTAAGCAACATCTGGTTGTGATAGAAGATTGAGCAATGCGTTATATTGTGAGGGCTTTATGGCATAATGAAGTCACACACACACACACACACACACACACACACACACACACACACACACACACACACGTTTTTTTTTTTTTTTTTTTGCATCTGAATAAAAGATATTCTTGAATCCCTTCCCTTCAACCATAAAACATTAGACAGCATATGCTTTGTGTCATTTTCTGTTCTTTTGTCTACTTTGACTGCACAATTTGTGCTTTGTCCATTGCAGTTTCACTTCCAGAGACATTTTAGGGGAGAAAATAAAAAGATGTTAAAGAAAATCCACTGTTTGTGTTCAGTACTGTACATGTGATGATGTGTTGCAGATGTGTCAGAGACATGAGCTGAAAAACAGGGATGTTTGAGTCACTTTAATCCTCTAAAATGACTTGAATCTATAGTTTGGCAGAAAAAGAAAGCAGCCTTCACTTCATTTCATACTGTTTTTTTTTCTTTGAGCACTAATGGAGCAGGTTTGCAAACTCATCTGATATCATTCATTAACACCAAATAATCTGATGTGGAGGAGGTAAGTAATGGAAAATTGTATTCATATTTATTCTTCTCCTCTTTTCTTTCTTTTCAGTTTTTTCCTTTTTAGTTTTTCTTTTCTTTTCCTCTTTTCTCTCCTCTCTTAGTTCTTTTCTCTTTAGGCCTCATCAGATCTCTTCTCTTCTTTTTGCTTCTCTTTCCTTCTCTACTATTTTCTCTTCTTTTCTTTTCTTCTCTTCAACTCCTTTATTTTTCTTCAGGTCTCTTTTTTCTTTTCTCCATTCTTTTTTCTTCTCTTCTCTTTGCTTTAGTTCTTTTCTCTATTCTTCTTATCTCTTTATTTCTTTCTTGCTTCTGTTCACTTTTATTCTCATTTCTTTATCCTCTTATCTTCATGTCTTGTGTTTTGTATTCATTCTCATGTCTCTCTTTTTATCTCTTCTTTTTTAATCTCGTTTCTTCTCCCCCTATCTGACACATTTTTTTGTTTGTGTTTGTTTGTTTGTTTTTCTTTACTTTTCTTTTTATTTCATTTTTTTTTTAAATATGCAGTGCATTTGAATGTGTTTTGAATTATTTTATAAAAGCCGCCTTGAATAACTGTCACAATTTATTTTTTCATTTTCTTTTTACGTGCACACTACGATCCCCTCATGACAACGAGCTCTTCTGCTCTTTCATATCAGCGCCTTCTCCTGAAACAGTAATCTCTTAATACTAAAACAAATAAAAAACAGAAAAAGGATCTAATACTCTACTCGTCTGCATTCTCTTTCCAGATAAACACTGTTCTAATTCAAGATTCACAGAATGAATATCTGACAATAAGATTTGTATGTGCTTTTTGAACATTTTATTCCACATTTAATCCCCATTTGCTGTTATAATAACCTTTTCTGGGATATGTTCCACTGATGTAGGTGAGGTGAGGAGGCCTGGGGTGCAGTCAGTGTTTTCATTCATCCCAAAAGTGCTCAATGAGTTGAGATCAGAACTCTATAGAAGGCCACTTAAGATCTTCCACTCCACCCCATGTAAAGCATATCTTCATGGAGCTGGCTTTGTGCACAGGACATCATTATGCTAGAACAGGTTTGGGTCTCCTTGTTCAAGTGAAAGGAAAATGTAGTCCTATCACATTCAAAGACATCCTATAGAACTTTGTGGCTCCAACTTTGTGGTAACAGCTTTGGAAAGAACCACAAATGGCTGGAAAAGTCAGATGTCCCAATACTTGTGTATTGTATGTTTCAGGAAAGCAGAAACAATGTGACTTCTTTATGATTTTTCTCTAATAAAGAGCAGCTGTGCAAAATGTGCAATTTTGAATGCAGGTTCAGCAGGTTGATGTAGTGAGTGTTGTGGAATGAATCCAGGCTGTAGTCCTTGGTCTTCTCCTCTTTGAGGGCCTGAATTGCCTGTGGGAGAATAGGTTCTCCTCATTCTCTCAGTTGTTGTCTTTCAGGGATCAGAAGTGTTTCCTAACTGGAGCAGAGAGAACAGTCCACTTTAGATCATTCCTCTGTAGTCTAAAGACTAGTGTCAGAAAGTACTAGAGTGGTGTGAAGGTGTGGGATGGGAACACCACAGAAAGAGGACATAATGAGTAGACAGATGTCAGGATTATAGACAGAAACTACATTTCCCAGTAGCCACTGCACCCACAGATTACTGGGTCACATGTCTGTGAAGACTCTCACCTATTTCTTGTCAACCTTATTAGCATTCAGCCTTCACAGCACTCATTGTGTCATGTTTGTCTTTCCATGCTTCTTGTTGTTTAATGCTGTTGGTTATGTTCATGTTCAGGGTTTGGTTTTATAGTCTTTGTGTATGTTTCTAGTTCTGTGTTTGCTCAGTACAATTACATTCTGCGCTTGCATCCACCTTTGCTTCAAATACATGACAACAGCAGATGGTCATCTCTAGACAGCAGAATCTGTGCACTGTGGTTGGCCTTTAATCAACTACTTCACAGTGAAAAGCTGAGCACCTGAATGCACTGAGTGGAAAGAAAAAATGCCTGTTATACACAGAGAATTAACTTTTTTAATGTCTAAATGGGGGAAAAAAAAGTAAAGACTAAATGGTCCTATCTGGCCCAAAATTGAATGCATGCATTGTGTTATCAAGTGTGTAGCAGTGTTTTTTTGTGTGTATGACATTAACTTGGTTTTTTTTTTCCCTTAAAAGAGAACTAGGGGCTTTTATTCATTGCTGGTTCGCAAAGGTTATTAATAAAAAACAGCACATTTCCACAACTGTCTTTTTTTATGTCATAGCTTCAGGCAAAATTTCCTCTGTCTCCACTTTACTAAAATGTACTTGACCATGTCCCATTTATTTCTTTTTCATCTTGCCTTGGACAGTTTTGCCTTATATCTCATATATCTCACAAATATTTTAGTTTTTCTTAGATAACTCTGCCCATCTTTACTTCTGAGAAACTCTGCTTCTCTAATATTAATACCAAATATTTAATACTAATTCATGTTTCTGGCCCATTGTTATTTAGCCTTATTAATTGTAAAATGTTCCTTTAGCATTATTATTTTTATTTTAGGAACATTTAATTTTCCAGCCTTTTGTTGCCCCATCCCAACTTTTTTGAGACGTGTTGCAGCCACAAAGCCAGCTCTGTGAAGATAAGGTTTATAGTTTGAAGTGAATATATATACTGTTTATATAACAGGAAGCCCCTGACTTACAATAGATAAGGACTGGAAAAGTGTTTGCAAGTCGATTGTTATTATTGTGGGGCCGAGACACGTAAGATGAGAAGAGTGAGACTCTCAGTCTCGGTCCCACAATGCATGCCTGCCGGCATTGTCAAATCTGAATAGCACGCATGGATTTTGAAATGATTTTAAAGGCATCTTAATCGTGCCTGCCTCACTTTGTCCGCAAAGTGTCCTACATGCGCAGTCCCTCTAATAAACCCATTACTAATCCTGCCCATCCTCATCAATCCCACTAAAAATCTCAGCATCTTTAACTCTGTTACCTCCAGTTACACATCCTGTCTTTTAGTCCCGCAAACATCATAGTCGGTGGAGACTCCTGTTTGACCTCATCCGTCAACCTGTCTATCACCACTGCAAACAGGAAAGGGCTCAGAGCCGATCCTTGATGCAGTTCAACCTCCACCTCTGACCAGTCTGTCATTCCTACTGCACACTTTACTGCTGTCACACTGTCCTCATACATGTCCTGCAACACCCTCACATATACTTCTCTGACACACATGATTTCCTCATGCAATACCACAACTCCTCTTTCAGCACCCTGTCATACGCTTTCTCTAAATCCACACACACACAATGCACAATGCAACTCCATCTGACCTTCTCTATATTTTTTCATCAACATTCTCAAAGCAAATATTGTGTCCGTAGTGCTTTTCCTCGGCATGAAACCATACTGTTGCTCACAGATAGTCAAAAAGATCCTGGAAAGCTAGACATCATGCTGAGATCCAAAGAAATTCAGAAACAAATTAGAAAGAAAGTAATTGAGATCTATCAGTCTGGAAAGTCTGGAAAAGGTTATAAAGTCATTTCTAAAGCTTTGGGACTCCAGCGAACCACAGTGAGAGCCATTATTCACGAATAGCAAAAACATAGAACAGTGGAGAACCTTCCCAGGAGTGACCTGCCGACCAAAATTACCCCAAGAGCAGGCCTCACTTGCCTCAGTTAAGATCAGTGTTCATGACTTCACCATAAAAAAAAGACAGCAAAAATGGTCTGTATGGCAGACTTCCAAGATGAAAACCAAAGTAAATCCAGTACAGAGTGAGGAGCCACAGTGACACTGCGCTAACTCTAGTTTCTTTTTTTTATATACCCCTGGCGTTGTTGTGTATGATTTTTTAGTCTAAAAATAATTTGTTTAACAAACTTGAGGTCCACCACTTTATACGTTCCTAAGGAAACTCTTTTAATTTAACTGTTTCACGCGTAAAAAGAATTTTTTATTTTAAGCCACATTTCAGTACGAAAACGTGTTCCATTACATATTTATATCCATATATATCTATATATATCTATATAAATAATAGATATAATATATAGATATAAATATTAAAGTAGCTTCTAAAGCATTTATAAATATTGAACACATTGCAATCTATATACACTGTGCAAAATTGCTGGAAATATAAAAAAAAAATGTTTACAGGATTGTACATTGAACAATTAGCTCAATGGTTCATAGTAAAAATACCAGAAAATGCAGTAAAATAGAAAACATTCTCCCTAAAAATGAATTGCATTTTTTTTTCAAATACAGTTCTCATAGATATTTTAATTTTTATACTTAAATTCATTTGAAAACAATAACTGCTTGTACTGTAAAATGTAAATATTTTAGAAAGGGGATTTATCTCCCAACACTGCTTAATCAGCTTTATCAGGCAAATGTGCTGGTTTATAAGATTTGTATGTGCATTTTTAACATCCGATTCCACATTTAATACCTATTTGCCTATTTGTTATAATACCACCACTCTTTTGGGAAGATGTTCCACTAGATTTTGGTGTGTTAGTGGTGATTTGTGCTCATTTAGCCACAAGGGTGTTAATAAAGTCTGGGGTGCAGTAAGTGCTCCAATTCATCCCAAAGATGCTTATTGTCCTGTTGAGGGTCAGAGCTTTATAGCAGGCCACTTAAAATCTTCCTCTTCAGTGTATATAAAGCATATCTTCATGGAGTTTGCTTTGTGCACAGGGGGTTCCACCTGCTGGAACAGGTTTGGGCCTCCTAGTTGAAGTGAATAGAAAATTCAATGCCCTATATACAAAGACATTTTATACAGTTGTATTCTTCCAACTTTGTGGTAATAGTTTGAGGAAAAAACTACTATAAAACTACTAATATTAGCTTCAAGTTGTTGGATCGTAATAATATTCCTGCTGCCCATGAAGTTAAATATTAAAAGTGGATTTGTTTATTTAACCCGGCCACGATCAAACGCTCCTTGTTACAGGCCATTCAGTACACAACAAAATGGTCTTGTAAAAGACATCAATGACATTTACTTGCATTTCATTGGGCAGCCTCTCGTTTTTTCCAGTGAGTACTCTGTTCAAACAGAATCAATTCCCAAATGATTTTTCTTCAAGCTATTTATAATAAACTCCCTGAAATATGAGAATCGCTCTGTTTAGGGGTAACCTTTTTGTAAAAATATACAATTTTGGTCTATTTCAATGCACATTCTAAACATGTATAATTATATATAGTTTCTTTCCTGAGTGAAGACTAATGACTAAGGAAGGTTCCAGCATCCAACTGCTTATTATATAAACATTTCATAAATATTCTATAATGTTGGAGAATGAATGAAATTGGAGGGTTTTTTAAAACTTTTATACAACTTTTTTTTTTTTTTTTTTTTTTAATAAAATGAAATCATCATTGTGAATTTAGTGATTGAGTCACTTTTTGTTTTATAATAGTTTATTGTTTTTTATTTATTATTATAGTTTATTGAACATTCAGGACAGCGTGTGAACAAGTCAACGTGTTATAAATGTAAAATTTAGTTTCAATGCATTCATTTTCCTTAATAAATTAGAATAAACACCAAATAATATAGAAAAAAATAGGAAAAAGGAAAAATATAGGGAAAGAAATGTGCCTGGCTGCAATTTTACATTTAGTGGGTAATTCTTTATGGATTCTGTTTTTCAGTCCACTTGTACTCTTTATACTGTAATATGTTATATTTTTTATTATTCATTTATGAAGCCCATAAGCCAGCCACATTATTTTTTATGCATTCAAGCTAAAATATTCATCAAATTTTTATTCTGGAAAACATGATGTGGAAAAATGGCAGTGTCTAAATCAGTTCACTTATCAAATATAAATGGCAGAGTGAAAGTTGTATTTAAAAACAAAATCATAAATTTTTCCAACACTGCTTTATAAAATGTGATGTTTATGAATGTATATTATAAACATCAAATTTCATTGCTATCCTAGTGATACAAAATCAGAGTAGGTATCAGTGTGTGTGTGTGTGTGTGTGTGTGTGTGTGTGTGTGTGTGTGTGTGTGTGTGTGTGTGTGAGTGAATGTGTATAATGTTATATTAGCACATTTATAATAATCCATCTTCTCAAATGCGTCATGTGATATATACTAAATATTTGATCAAAAAGGATAGCGCATTCCCTCTTTTTTTAACACTCCATCTCAATCCCCCGATTGCGATACCGCTCGACATGATGGTGTTCTTTTCGCAGCAGAGATTTGAACCAGTCACAAGGTGTGACTTTTAGAAGTCAGCTGCCTCTACACAATAATTCAGGCGATTGGAAGGCGTAGCTGGGAGTATTTTGAGAATCAGAAGATGAGTATGCATTCACCTGTTACAAAGTCACTCAGGTCAGTGGGTTCTTCTCATCTTTGATGCTGCAGGGCAAGTGAAGACAGAGCTGAGGAAAAGAGGAGAAAGCAAATGAGGTGGTGGGGGAGCTTAGACAGATAGTCTACGTACACACACACACACACACACACACACACACACACACACACACACACACACACACACACAGCAAATCTCAGGAGTGAGCTGGAATAGTGGAAAGCTGTTCTGGCTGTCCTTGGCTCGATCCCAATCTCAGGCAGGGCTTCGCATGTAGGGGGCGCTTGGAGTGGAACCGTATGTGGGATTACAAATCTCTGAGGCTTGTCTGACTTCTTCGACGGAGATCTGCGCCGCCTGTGTGACAGCCACACGCCTGGAAGGTAAGAACCCTTTCTGTTTTTTTTTTCCACTAGGTCATGAAATTTTGCTCGTGAAGGTCTAACTGCTAACTCGCTGAAGATGTGTTTGCAATTGAAAACAGCCATGTGTGTCAAACAGCTTGACTTGAGCGTGAGAAAATAACTCTTGATGTCTTTTTATTTTGGCAGATTAAAAGTTCATCACTCACACTGGTATAGGTCAGACAGAAATGTGAATTTATCACCACACATCTTTCAAGTGCATTTGGTCATTGGAGTAAAAACTGTCGGAAGAATTCGTATAATTGATATGTTTGAAAAATTACTAAAGTTTTTTAGTATTTAGAGGGGTTTCTTATAGGGATGAGTTTTGAATAAATAGCCAGGATGCATGAAGCATCTATGCTCATACTTGTTCCATCTATTATTATCTGAGATGCTTATTTATGAGTATTTCATATCCCAGTTTATTCATAAGCTTTATACGTTTATAATAAATGTGGGAATTTAATATTAAATCCTTTCCCTTTGAACATTTATGTTTTGGCATTCTGAAATCTATTCCAGCCAGGAAATAAAACATGCTAACTTTAGTTATTTGGCAGCACAACTTTCTTATTCTTTCCTCAATTCAATCTATTTCACTGGAAACCTGATCCCTAAGCCTAGGGCTTTGCTGTGAAAGGTCATATGATTTATATTTGTAAGAGGCGACAAGACTATATGATATAATTACTGCAAAATCTGTACATCTGTAGGCTTTAACATTAGGCTTTACACTATTTGAAAAGGTCTTTTTTTAACATGACTAGAATCTGGAACGCACGTGTTGCGTTGGGGAATTGTAGCTGTGAAGGTGTGTGTTTTACTGGAAAGTAATTAATATTTCACAGGTTTCTTCTGAGGGGAAGGAGAAAAACTGAAGGGGCTCTGGTCATCCGTTAAAGGTCAAGATTTTCTCAGCTGCACGAGATTATAATTCTCATTATGGCAATACCTTTGCATTATTAATGAGGGAAAGTGAAAAAAAAAGATCTGCCTGGAATGGGAATGAAATAGGAATAGGGCTTCTATACATTTTGACATCCATACATCAAAGCTTGTGATGTAATGATAGCATGCTTATGTGCTGTTTTTTTGTCATTGTCATTATATATATATATATATATATATATATATATATGTTATTAAATATAGATTTGCAATGCACATCTATCAGTTTGTCTATTCTAATAGTGTTCTGCTTTGCATTCCAATCACTTATTAGTGTTTCTTCTCTACTGGGATACTGACAATGTAGTAGTTATTATTATTATTATTATTATTATTATTATTATTATTATTAATACTGACGTGTTATAGAAATGTGTTCTGACCATGTCATAGATGCCAAAATGAAACAGGAATTGATGCAAGGCATAGCACAGGAGAAGGGTGCCTGGTATTTTTCTTCTCTTGTAATTGCTTTTTTTCCCCTCTCTCCTTCTATCTCTGTCTTTCTGTCTCTCTGTCTGTCTCTCTCTCTCTCTCTCTCTCTCTCTCTCTCTCTCTCTCTCTCTCTCTCTCTCTCTCTCTCTCTCCTTTCCTTCCTTCCTCTTTCTCACTAGATTAGGTGTCACAGTAATATCGTCATCGACTGCTTGCTGGTGAATAATCATGCGTTTGGACTGGAGGAGGCAAAGAGGCACTGGAATTAAAATGTGTAAAGAACAAACTGTACAAACGAAGCATAGCCTCTAGACAGAGAGAGAGAGAGAGATAAAGACCCCTCTCATGTCAGTGTCATGGATCACACAAGTCCAGACAGCCCCTACAAATGAGACAACTACAAACATGGAGGTGCTTATTGGTATCAATTCCCATGACCGTCCTGTCTCGAGAGGCAAACTCCTCAGGATGCTAATAATTCCTGCTGAACTGTCTCTCTTGTAAGATCAGACTACCAAGAATGGGAATTACAGTCTAAATGAGCGGTCCACCTATTACTGCGAGCTGGGCACACACTCAAATGCAGTATGTAGTGGAGCTTTTGACCTATGATTCTGGACATGCAGTACAGAGACTCTGTCAGTATGGAAGAGCAGACCACCACTCTGATTCACATTTATCAGAATAGCACGGAACACTTGGTCAACACTTCGTTTGACTACAACTCGTCGGATCTGAACGAGAATGCAGACACGTATAAGTTTTATGTCATTGGGCTTTTTCTCTCCTGCCTGTACACAATCTTACTCTTCCCCATTGGCATAATTGGGAACATCCTGATACTGGTGGTTAACTTAAACCACAGAGAGAAGATGACTATCCCAGACCTTTACTTCATTAACCTGGCAGTGGCAGATCTCATTCTAGTGGCTGATTCGCTCATTGAGGTGTTTAACCTGAATGAGAAGTACTACGACTACGCTGTTCTCTGCACCTTCATGTCCCTTTTCCTGCAAGTCAACATGTACAGCAGCATCTTCTTCCTGACATGGATGAGTTTCGACCGGTACGTCGCTCTAGCCAGCTCTATGAGCAGCAGACCGCTGCGCACCATGCAGCATGCCAAGCTCAGCTGCAGCCTCATTTGGATGGCCTCCATCCTGGCCACCCTCCTGCCCTTCACCATTGTGCAGACGCAGCACACAGGGGAGGTCCACTTCTGCTTCGCTAATGTCTTCGAGATCCAGTGGCTGGAGGTGACAATCGGATTCCTGGTGCCTTTCTCTATCATCGGTTTGTGTTACTCCCTCATTGTACGTATCCTCATGCGGGCTCAGAAGCACAGGGGCCTGTGGCCACGCCGGCAAAAGGCCCTGCGCATGATTGTTGTGGTGGTGCTGGTGTTCTTCATCTGCTGGCTACCTGAGAACGTCTTCATTAGCATCCAGCTGATCCAGGGCACAGCAGATCCATCAAAGCGCACCGCATCCACCCTGTGGCATGACTACCCTCTGACTGGGCATATTGTCAACCTGGCAGCCTTCTCCAACAGCTGCCTGAACCCTATCATTTACAGTTTTCTGGGGGAGACCTTCAGAGACAAGCTGAGGCACTTTGTGAAGCAGAAGGCCAGCTGGTCAGTGGTTTATCGCTTCTGCCACCACACTCTGGACCTCAACATCCCAGTTAGGAGTGAGTCCGAAGTTTAGGACTGGATGTAGTCGCAGACCTACAGTGAATGCCTCTTGAGATTCTTCTTTGTAATTCTAAGAAGGAATGTTTTTTTCTTCTTCTCAGAATAACGCTGCTCTCGAACTGCAGACGCAGTTGGAGTAGGGCATGTGTAGTTGTAGCCACCAGCTGACAGGGGTATACAGTTTAGTTGACAACGAAGCACCATGTTTGCTTTATTTCCTGCAGAGTGTTATCTACACAAAAAAAGGGATTATTCAGGGTATTTTTTTGCAAAGATTTTTGATTGAGAAGGAAAGTAAACGGCAAAGACAAAATAATCTGTTTTTCCTAAAAGTGAACTGAAAAGATGAAAAAACATATAATGTATCTAAGTAATGACTTTTATACTCCAGAAAGATTGTGCTCAGTGAGCCCACGGTACGGGAACAAATAAAAAACAGACATCAAGACCTCTGACCTGTTTCTTTACTACTGCAATGGGGTATTTTTTTTTATTATATGTGGTAAGCTTATGACACTATCTATCTGTCTGTCTGTCTGTCTGTCTGTCTGTCTGTCTGAAATAAAAACGCTAAGGTTTTAAATGCACAAGTTCACTGCCCACCTTAACAGGAACATCTAAGAGTCTTACTGTGTGCTCAGAAAGAGGTGTTATCATTTCTAACCCCAGGTGTTGGCTCCTGTTTACCAGGGGCAGAGACAGGGGGCAGGTGGCTTGCGGAAGGTAAAAGGTAATGCAAACACATTACTTGAGCCTTCAGTAACCCATCCAACAGTGCTCCATCAGTGCTGTTTATTCAGTACAGTGCTTTCAGTCACATTTCTAGCCATGGTCATATCGCTGTGTCATTCCAGCGGGCCATGTTCCTGGTCTGTTCTTGTTCTTTTTTGAGTTGAACTGTTATTAGAAGTCACAGACACTCCTAGGCATGACAAGTAAAATGATCCTCTGGTGTACATTTTTACATTTTATGCAAACTTTTAATTAATGTCACTCTATTTCATTCAGGCATGGTTCAAGACGATAGATTTTGGTGAGACGAGACAACATTAATACAAAATTAGACTAGACTAGCAAGCTTACTCAAAAATTAAAACACTTGGCATTTTTCTTTAATCAACAGTAGAATTTGATGAGTTCAGCAAAGCCTATGTAGGCTCAGATTCCTGTTCCTTGGCTGACAAGAATGTATTCCAATGGTTGTAGTAAATCCACCTCTAGATACTAGATAGTCACCATGGAACAGAGTGGTTAATGGAGTTCCCATAGCTCAAACCATTCTGGTCATTAAGTCGTCATTAAGTGACTTTTTACCAAGATGTTGTTGTCTGATCACATAACTGCTGCTCAGTGAATCTTTTTAATACCATTCTGTGTAACTGTGTGAAAAGATCTCAAGAGATCAGCAATTTGTGAATTATTGTCTGTCTGGCACTGACAACATTTTCTTTATTCTGGTGTATGATGTGAATGTTAAATGAAGGTATCTGAAACTGAACTGAATGTGCATGACTTTATGCATCACATAATTGCATCAATGGGCAGGTGTGCTGGTGTTCCTAATAAAATGGATAGTGTATGTGGTAGGGCTTTGGTTTGCCTTCCCCCATGGACAAGTCACTTCTGATTTCTAATTATATATCTGTTTGCCAACAGAGGTGGCAACATTTTACACATCCTTCACTGAAGTAGAAGTACAGATACTCGTGTTTTAAAAGACTCTGGTAAAAGTTAAAGTACTGACTACACTTTTTTACTCAAGTTAAAGTACAGAAGTTTGGGCTCTGACACTTAAGTAAAAAAAGAAATGCTGGTAACTGGACCTCAAATCATATTAATATATTAATATTAGGGCTGTAAATCGATTAATATATTTAATCATGATTAATGGAATGATTGCAACTTAATCGCACATTTTTATCTGTTCTAAATGTACCTTAAATTAATACTTTTCAAGTTTTTAATACACTTACTAATTATAACAGATGTTATAAATATATTAATTTCATTCAGAATCTCTCCCTTTGTTATTAATTATTTTATATTTATTTAATTATTTTACACTCTGGAAACTATTCTTTTAATTTCTTTCAAAATATCATGTTTCTATAGTTATATTTTCATTTTTAGTGGTTGTTTTAATTGTTAAAAATGGTACTTTAAGAATTACGTTCTGGTTCCCGGTTGCTTTCCCTCAGTTGGCGGTAAGCACGGCTGAGGAGAGGTCAATGCTAAAATTGTCTGGAAAGGCAATGTTTAGTGATTTTAAAAACATTTTCGTTAGAGTTTATTATAATTTTTATTTTATATCTTAGTAAAGAAAGGACGTCAGGAATAAATGTGTGTTGCGTTGAAAGTTTCAGGTGATCAGGAATGTCTCTGTTCTCAGTCATATTTACATCGCTGACTTTCTCTGTCTATCCATGTTAGCCATATTTCTTGTTGCCTTCTGCCTTACTTGTTGTTAGCTTCATCGGCTAGCTTACATCTGTGGTGTGTGAGAGCCAGGAAATGATACACCCGTGGTAGATATATATTTATATATAAATAGAATAGACTAAAGTAACGAGCCTGTTTTGAAAACTTAAGAAGTAGAAAGTACAGATATTTGTGTAAAACATTTAATGAGTGAAAGTAAAAAGTAGTCCAAAAATAAATAGTGAACTAAAATAGTGATACCAGAAAAATCTAATTAAGTACAGTAACAAAGAATTTGTACTTCGCTACTTCCCTTATCTGCTATTAAACTAACACAAATGAAAATTGGTACCACTCAGATGAGGATGGGTTTCCTCTTGAGTCTGGTTCCTCACAAGGTTCGGTCTTCGTTATGCCGTCTCGTGGAGTTTTTCCTTGGCACAGTCGCCACCGGCTCGCTCAGTCGGGTCAAACTTCCACATTTAGAAAAAGGATATAAAAAATCATTCCTATTCATTTGTTATCACCGCATTATCTGTGTAAAGCTGCTTTGAGACTATGTTCTTTGTTAAAAGCGCTATACAAATAAAATTGCATTGAATTGAATTGGAAATTCCTAGACTAGAAACTATGTAATAATAAGGTGGATATGTTTATAGCTGCTCAGACTTACATTTTATTTATTTAACACTTTTAACAGCAAACATTGTTACACAGCAGCTTTACAGAAATCCGGAGTTCAATATTTTTAATTACATTTTAAATGTAGAATTGATGAGCACACCAGAGAAAAAAACTTTCTTGAGACATCATAAAGGAAGAAACCTTGAGAAGAACCAGATTCTAAAAAGGAAATGCATGTTCTTCTGAGTGATGCCGGACACAATAAGTATTTAGAAACTTCATCATGAGTATCAATCGACTTTAGGTTTATTTTATCAAGCTGTTTTTTTTTTCATTATTATTATTATTTACTGTCACTGATGGAAAACTGAGTGTAAACTGCTCTTGAAAACTACAGTCCTTTGGTGATCCTAAAAATGAACATCTACAGTCATCTTTTGGAGATGCTCTGACTGTCTAGCCTCACAAATTGGATCTCATTAAATTCGCTTTGTTATGCTTACATTAGTTTTAAAGACTTACTGCTCACTGCTGCCTCAAATAATTCACCCCCTGCCATTGCAACAAGATAATAATATTATTTCCAGCACTTGTGAGTGGTTTTAATATTTTGGCCATTCAAACTTTGTACAGTTGCAAAATTCATAAAAAAATGTACCTGACTGATGAAGAGGTTCTAATTTTCTGTATTAATAGTCACAGATTCAGTTAATCAAACATGATGTAAACAATACAATATCACATGCTGCATGTAGTCATCTGGTGACTCTCGATAGTAAAACAGCACAATGCAATAGTGTGTGTGTATAAATATGATAAAACCCCTATTTCAATAGCAAACAACTTGACATACAGTATTACTGGCTTCAGTAGTTTGACTCTCGGGAGTGCTGGATCACTACAGATTGACCCACTTGACCAAATTAATCCACCTCCAATGTAAACCCAATAATATTATAAGTAATGTGAGCTTTTCTGTTGGCTCGTTCTATCATAACTAAGATTGTTGTTAATAGATTTACAACAACTATTCATTCAAACCACAAGGGTAAACTCTTATTCCTCACCAAGAGTGGCTGAAAATCCACCATGTAAAATAATTTCCAAATCCTTATACTGTACACATCAGCCCAGGAGAGCAAGAAACAATAAGGCACTTATGTCCTCCTCACCTTACAAGAAAAATCTGCACACTGTGATGAACATCAACGTGATACCAAATATAACAGTAAACTATAATATATAAATGAAAAAGTGCTTAATAAATAATGAGAAGGACATTGTTGGGATTGTCCAATTCCTTTCTTATAAGGATTCCCATTCCAAGCTCACTCACATAGATGATATGTGATATCACCCAAATGATGATGGGTTTCCCTTTTGAGTCTGGTTCCTCTCAAGGTTTCATAACATCTAAGGGAGTTTTTCCTTGCCACAGTCGCCATGGCTGCTCATCAGGGCAAATATACATTGTTCACCTTAACTCTTAAAATCTTTAAAGCTGCTTTGAGACAATGTCTGTTGTGAAAAGTGCTAAAGAAATAAACTTGACTTGACATGGATGAACAATCTTTGATGCACATTAAACAGTGTTTTCAAACAATCATTATATGTGTTATAATATTTTCTCTCAGCCGACCTGTGAAGGTAAAAGTAGTCTGCAAATCATAATCCTTATTTGGATTATAATTTATTACAATCCATGTAAAAGCATATCTTCATGGAGCTGGCTTTGTGCACAAGGACATAGATTTGGGTCTTTATTTATTAATAATGCACCCACAGACATCCTATACAATTGTGTGCCTCCAACATTATGGTACCTGTCTGGGGAAAACCCACATATGGCTGGAAACGTCAGGAAGCCCAATACTATGTTCATTTAGTGTACTTTCTGCATAATGGGTTATGCAACTTTCAGTCTCAACCAACATGAAGAAAGATAAGGCCTGAAAACCTGCTACTGGTTTAGAACCACCAAATTATCCATTTATTTCAGCCGATTGCTCATAGTTACACAAACACAATTATTTGTCCCAGAAAAACAATGAAAATGTGCATAGAAAAAACATTTTGATGAGCCAATTATACACTGGGCTGTATGAGCCTGGAACTGCAAATCAAACCTATAAGAAAGCTGAATTTGGAAAGCAAATTACAGTACATTTCCCTTCTAAAAAAGGCTACAAAATATGAAGGTTAAAAAAATTAAAATGTGCACAGTCTTACTCATTTTTATATTTATTTTATTAAAGCCACTAATGTCAGTTAAACATTTCTGACATGACATTTCGTTTCGAAATTCCGTGACATTTCCGGCGTGACATTTCTGACACTGATTTAACATGCTGGGATGCTGGGATTCTCTGCTCCTTCTTAAACTTTGCCGTGTTGTGAGTTAGATGGTCTGGATTTAATTTAATGTGCATTTTTTGTGGTAAACCCTAATTTGCATTATCAGGCAAACTCAAAAGTTTTGTGCACTTTTATTAGATCTCTGTCAAATTTCACATTTACTCTTAATTTTAACTCCTACTTCATCAGAGAACAAATTCTTCTTTTATGTGAGACTAATTGATCTTAAGTTAAATATGAGGACAATTTTAAGAAATCTAGTTTAAAAGTTCACACTTCCTGGCACCAGAATATGCAGTGAGATTGTTTTCTGCAATTTTCTGTATATACTTTATTTATGAATATTTTAATGGTGATATTAAAAAGGAAAACCTCAAATCTTCCAATAGCTTGACCAGTAACATTAGTGCAGCTGAGCAATTTATATATTATGAGCTTTCATTCATGGGAAGTGGTAAGAATGATTTATTAGGTGCCAAAAGTAAAAAGAAAAAAATAAATATTTTTTTTCTGTCTGATGAGTTATGAATGTCGGATGCAAATAGTAATATATTTACTTGTAATTTCGAAGCAAAAATATAGATGTAAAATAAAAGTAATACATGCTGAAGTTTATTGGTGTAACAGTACACAAAATTCACGGTCCAGTACGTACATCGGTTTTTAAGTCGGTTTAATTTTGGTACGGTGTGTGGAGGAAAAATACAGAACATATAATTGCTTGTCATTTTTTTTTTATTAACATCGTTTATTATTATTAATATTTGTGTCTTTTGAACAGTTTATTTTTTAAACAATTTTTTATTATTTTTATTTTATTTATAATAATAGCATTAGCCGCTAACCAGGAAGTGGCTAAGCTATGGATTCTTTAGCTTGTTCATGCATTCACAATACAAATATTATTTACTATACGTAGTGAGTGGCCACAGTGACACTGCGCTAATTAGAGTTTCTTTTTTATACCTCTGCCATTTTTATGTTTGTTTTCAAGTTTAATAAGATTTCTTCTTTTAAAAAAAAGCACTCAAAGTGCGAGGCAAAAACTAAAACAAACTTGCGGTCCGCCACTTAATATGTTCCTGAGGGAACTCAGAGTTTAACTATGTTCCGCGCGTATAAAGGATTGCATTCAGTGCACATGTGTACCGAACCGAAAGCCCTGTACCGAAAAAATGTAGGTACGAATATGTGTACCGTTACACCCCTACTAAAGGTAAACATAAATGTACATTTTAATTGTAAAATATCAATTTTGTTCTTTTCCCCCACCCTTTGGGGAAACACAGCAGGTTGCCAGCAGCACAGTTTTTATGTCAAATGCCATTTTTTTGTTTTATGCTAAATGCTGCAAATTTTGGAGCAAAAGCATAATGCCTTATGCCTCATACCGATTTCTCTACATGCATACATTTGTAACATCAAAATAGTATAAAGAATTAGATTTAATCACGACCTCCTGTTAAGGAACGTTTTAAATAGAACAAATGTAAATGATAAATGTTTAATTAATATGGTAATAGTAATTTGACTGTAGAAGAAGAGGAAGAATTGCTTTCTTATGCTCCTAAACTACAGAATTCACTTCAGCGGTATTTAAGTGCTTAATACTGCATACTTATTGAATACTTAGAAGATAATTCTTAATATTGGCATTTTCAAAACTCATCTTAAAACATTTTTTTCCCAGTTACTGCATTGGTTTTAATTTGAATGCAGTTAAAAAAAATTTTGTGATTCATATATATATATATATATATATATATATATATATATATATATATATATTTATTTCACGGTGCGCTATGTAATAAATAATTATTGCTATTATTATTATTAGCCCAATAGATGTTACCATTGTTGCCATGTTTTTATTTATGCCATAATAATCTTTTAGTGTCACCATTGCCAAATCCTGAAATTAATGTCCTCTGTGAAATTTTGCATATTGATAAATAGTGCACCTCACATTATTAGTGGTAGGTAAGCAGAAAACTTTTAAAATGATCTACCTATATAGTGTTTCTACCTCACACCTCCAGGGTTTCTCTCCATCCTGGGTTTTATTTAATGAATGTGGAGGGATGTGTGCAGGTTCTTGTCATACATCCATAGTGGAATATCTCCTCTACCCCCTGCCAGGTTTAGTCTGGTCTGGGAAAACAAAAACAGTGACCATACAGCAGTTGTTTTTTCAGCTGTGACAATCTGAATGGCCTGGGAAATGAGGGCCACATATCACATTGTGATTTTTAATGTTAGAAATTACGTACAGTTCTTTCAATTAACTCACTCAAGTAGCCTAATAAACATCACATTACAGACAGACCCTAGGGAGACTTCCTTATGAGATTTGTGTATGTTCAGGCGCCCACACGCAATCAAGAACATGCTGAGAACCGCCTGGGGAGGTACAACTGGCAGTGATAGGGGGACCAGGATGGGAAGATGTACAAGTGATAATTTAATGAAGAGCTGGTGAGAGCCGTTACTTAAAACAAGTGACGCCAAGATGGAGCCCAGAACCATTTCGGTACGTCCCAAGAGAACGAGTGAGTGCGGCATGTTCATTATGTGCATGTGCGAATAAAAAAAAGACAGGATAACGCATGAACTTGCAGATACAAAGAGCAAGAGCAGAAGGCCAGAGGTCTGATGTAGACTGTGAGAAGTGTGTGACAGGAGGCCTGCAGATGCAGCTGAGACTTGAGAAAGGCTGAAGTTGAAGGACTCTGACGTCACAGATGCTGGCATGGTATGCGGATCTCCATTTTTCGTATGCACAGCCGCTCTTTTGATGTGGTTCGACCAGCTTGAACACCATACTCTAATATTAAAGTGTGCGGGTAAACAGATTAATAAAAAAATGTTGAGTTCTGAATTTGGAATGTTTAAACATATACATACGTTACATACACAAGTTTTACACTAATCATTGTATGAACAAAATATACGTCGACGAATATTCTTCTGCACTGACTCTTGTAATAGAGGCTGAGATCTTTGATTATGAAAGCGATCTGCAAAGCGAACAGCCTTAAGCTTTTGGTTGCATTAATGCATCAACAGGAGCTCAACACCAATGAGTGCACTGTCAGGGCAAAGCTAATTAATGGATTGTGAATTAATGCATAACTCTAGAGCAGGACATAACAGGGGAATTGATTTGAATAATTGAACCAACCTGCAATTACATTTGCATATTAATTTTCACTGGAAAAGAGGAAGAAATTTAATTTAGGATTTCAGACAATCAGCAAAAGGTAGCAGGCAAGTCTGTGCTCACTACACTGCAGATATAAAGGTTGTAAAATGGGTAGAAAGTAAAACTCATTTTAAAGCTGATCAAAAAAATAAAATAAAGGCGACAAAACGACACGCAATGCAATCAAAGCACTTGCAACAAATCTGCAAGACACATTTAGTTATATAATCCTGACCTCTAGTGGGCGAGTCAGAAAGTACATCTACAAGCTAATCGGGTCAGAAAACTAGTGATGTTATGCAGATTTTTTTTTGCAATTTTAAAGTTTTTTTTTTTTTTTGGAAGTTTCAGAAAGATCTGTTTCAGAAATCATACCTTAGCCACAATGAGTAATCCAGAATTCATGCCATCGAAGACACTGACATTAGCCAAAAACTTGATAAAACTACTTATCTTAAAAAGTAAAGAACTGGAGACCAATTTGAGGTAGTGAAATTTTATTAACAACCCAATAATCAATGTAAAAAGATAAATATCGCAGCATGCAAACTAATGCTACTCTACAATGAGCACTGCTAAATAGTAAATACACATTATGCACCAGAAACCTGAGTCTGTAGGGAATGTTTTACAAAATTTATGTAATTGGTTAAAATCCACTGCTTGAATGTATGCTTAACAAAAACTTAAAAACAAGATGAGGTTCATTATGCCCGTTCCCCTCGGATTCGCCTTGCCAGTTGGATGTCTTTGGGCATGATGGTGACCCTCTTGGCGTGAATGGCACACAAGTTGGTGTCCTCAAACAGGCCCACAAGGTAAGCCTCACTAGCTTCCTGCAAGGGGAACACAGTAACCCTGATTAACTCAAATTAGTCCAGATGAAATCAATAACTCCGTATGCACCTTTTTTTGCTTCAATTTTGTTATGACACCAATTCCATATTTGAACAACCCTGGAACTTAGGATTTAAATGAGAATGGGACTGAGAAATGTCTCCACTGTGGGACGAATAAAAAGGTATTCTCTCACCATACTACAGATCACTTTTCATGAGGGGATAAATTGAACGACCAGGACATGAAGCATAAGAGAAAAGCACCTGAAGTGCACCGATGGCTGCACTCTGGAATCTCAGGTCGGTCTTAA
Organism: Silurus meridionalis; assembly: GCF_014805685.1. Taxonomy (NCBI): domain Eukaryota; kingdom Metazoa; phylum Chordata; class Actinopteri; order Siluriformes; family Siluridae; genus Silurus; species Silurus meridionalis. Next base: position 6,414,402 of record NC_060905.1, on the reverse strand, counting down.
AATCCTGTGCGATTTCCCTGACCAGACGCTGAAACGGAAGCTTGCGAATGAGCAACTCCGTTGACTTCTGGTAACGACGGATTTCTCTCAGAGCGACGGTACCAGGCCTGTGAAGACAAAAACAAAACTCGTATGGTAGCTCAGCTTAAGAGTTTCGTTACTTTTATATACGGCAATTTCCCCTACACATTTTTCAGTCTCAGTAACCTCCACACAGCTTGGTGTGGATCTAAAGTCTGTCTCGCATGAAACTGGTCCATGGTGCAAAAAAAGGGGGGGTTGAGGAGCGCTGATCAAAGTAGTGTGTAGATGGATAGCAAAGTGTTCACCTGTATCTGTGAGGTTTCTTAACTCCGCCTGTAGAGGGCGCGCTTTTCCTCGCTGCCTTTGTGGCCAGTTGCTTCCTGGGCGCTTTCCCACCAGTGGATTTACGCGCAGTCTGCTTAGTACGAGCCATGGTTTCTCACAGGCTAAAAAAATAAACCCAACAACAATTATTTCCACACAAAAGCTATACCCCATTAGAGCCTAAACAAAAAGTAAAGCTCTCCATCCAGGCAGGTCATTTGTGTTTAGTCCAAAACTGACCTATTTCAGCCCAAAAGGGACATAATTATCCACCCTGACCAGACAGTCGCTTAGAAATTGTGTCGCAGACAAACAAAATGGCGGACGGTCTTTTTTATGCTTCCTCTTCATATCAATAATAACCAGCTAGACTACTACCTAAAGACAAACACGACGAATACCACTGTAAAAATAAAAATAAACACCACACAGCCTGGACTTAAAAAAAGAAAGCTTTAAATTCATAAAATTAAACGACTTGTATTTAACCTGAAAATCATTTCAGGGTAAATAGGCAGCTAGCTACTAGGGCTAACCACCTAAACAACAACAATAACAACCAAACAACAAACACTTCCGGGTACATTTCGTTTTGTTTGTAATGACCAAATAAACATTGGACTGGTCAAGCAAAAAAAATTATTATAAACATTAGTTTTATTGTGAATAACCGGTTACTATGTCAGTATAACCCTGAACCAGTCACCCCTCATTGTCCAAAATGGCGGGCAAATAAAAACAGCGCCGGTTAGTCCTATTCAAATCCAAACAAACCAAAACACACACAGCAAATAATTAATTTAAAAAATGAAGATAATTAAAAGTAATGCCAAAAAAAGAAGAAAAAAAAAAACGCCATACATACCTAGAACAAGTACAAAAACATTAATATATATTATATAGCTCCCATTTCCAGCTTCAAATATAATTATATACAGCTCATGACAATGTAAACCATTTCCGGGTATCTTACCGAAAGTCTTAAATTATATTTGCCCCCAAAATATATTTTCTTAATTTCCTTACTTGGTTTCTCCGGTTATCAGTGATCTGTCACCACCCAAGTTCCGACGTAGAAATAATGAGTTTGTGACGCACGGCATTTATACTGTCAGAGAGACACCAGCACCACGTGACCCGAGAAAGCTCCGCCCACAAACACCCCCCTTCCCCCTGCGTTAAGACTGTATACAGGAAGCACGGCAGGGAAACATGCGCCTGGTGTTACCGATAAATATAATAAAATACAATAAAATAACCCATCGTTTGCTCGTTCATTAAAGACCTCATTATTTACTTTACTACGTTGATCCCCACACTTTTTTTTTTTTTGCTTCACGGACCACCTTCACGCAATAATACGCGCAATAACGTGCATATTATTATTATACATATTATATGATTTGATCGTTAATTACTTGGCATATAAAAATAACATTTGCGAGTTTAATTTATGGATGCATTAAAAAAAAAATGCGATTGAAACAAGTGCGGAAAAATTGGCACAGGCGGAAGTGCTCTTAAAAAAGAATCTCTAAAATTGAAATCAATTAGCAATTAACGTTTTTTTATTTTTCCTGTGCGGCTCGGTACCAAATGATCCGGTTCCGGTTCAAGTCCGATGAATTAAACACTAATATCATGTTTGAGCGTTAAATTAGGCTGCTATTGTGCATTTGTGAAGGTTGATTTTGGACTGGAAACAGCAGTGTATACATGGCATGCTATTATGCTTAGTTACAAGGCTGTAATACATGTAAACTGTCAGATCTTTCTTGCTGAATGCTCCTTATAAAAAAAAACAAAAAAAACAATGCTCAGCTACTACACAGTATGCACTATTTGACCATCACATCCATATGTGCACCTTCAAGTTTCAATCACACAGATGTTTCGAATTGTATGTTATAGTGTAATTCCAGGAACTAAAAAAATCCAAATCCTCTTCCAGTATTATAACACACGCATGTACATGGAGACACTGATGACTTGAAACGACAAGCAAACCTTCACCAACAACAGTGCCAGATCTCACTAATTCTTATATCTGAATGAACACAAATCCACACAAACACACTTCAAAATGTAGTGGAAATCAAGTTATGTATAAACAATATTCTGTTCACCAAAACTGATAGACACAGGAACAGTTTCTTTCCCCGAACAATCAGCCTCATTAACAACTGACCATAATTATACATTATTATCTAATGACTTATTATATATATATATATATATATATATATATATATATTATATTATATATTATATTATAATTAATTATACATTACTGATCTGTCATATAACATGTATCCCTATTTAATACTCACACTGTCCAAACTGTCTCACATTGTCTGTTTTTGTCTTGTATAGTCCAAGCTGAATGTATAGTTTTTATTTATGTCTATACTTTTGAGAGTCACTAACAGCTGGAACCAAATTCCTTGTGTGTGTAAACACACTTGGCCAATAAACCTGATTCTGATACTAGTGAAAAAGTTTGAATACACCTTCTCCTTCAGTGTTTGTTCTTCATTTTTATTATTTACAACACATTAATATTGAAGTAATGGTTTATTTTTTCCACAGTTTGACCATGAAGGCCTGACTCACGAAGTATCCTCTGATCAGATGTTGGAATATGTCCGTCACTTGAACACCAGGAATCATTTATGTAAATCAGTGTGTTTTTTTATTTTTTGACTAGCAATTCTTATAAACTTATCTTCTGCAGCAGAGGTAGCTCTTAATCTTCCTTTCCTGTGATGGTCTTCATGGGAGCCTGTTTCATCGTAGTGTTTGTTGGGTTTTGGAGTCTGCACTAGGGAGTACATTTTAAGCTCTTGAGATTTCTTCAGTATCAATATACGATGTTGAAAATGATACGGTTCCTACCTAATAAAGTTCACGTTGGACGATGAAAATTTATATTCTCCTGTATAATTAAAAATACTTAGCTACAGTGTGTGCACTCGTTGCAACCATATGTGCACCTTCACCAACATGTTAGCAACAAGTTGTATGTTCTAGTGTAACAATTTACAATCAATGGAACCAGGAGATCCAAATCTGTTCCAGTATTACAGTGTACATGGAGACACAGTGTGTTAAACTTGAAGTAGAAGCCCCACTGATCACCTTTTGGGATGAACTGAGCATGGTCATCTTAGTGGCATCAGAGAGACTGTAGATTAAGGTCGATTGATGGGACCTGAACAGATGAACATTATGGTTAATAAACACAGAGCAGAACAGAAGAGGTATATTGAGGTATTCAAATCTCTCTGCCTTTTATATACACACATTTTATATATATATATATATATATATATATATTAATGTGTGTGTGTGTGTGTGTGTGTGTGTGTGTGTGTGTGTGTGTACGTACCCCTTCATTAGCTCACTCTGGCCTCAGAGCGGCGTTGTGAGAGCGCGAGCGCGAGCGCAGGAGGGGAGAGGAGGGGCGCGAGGACGCTGGGCTCCAGCCGCGCATGCGCCGTTATTGTTTTGACTGAAAATGCCGTCGGTTTCGAAAACGGCGGCGAGCGCGTCTCCTCAAACCGAGAAACCAACCCACTATACGTAAGTAAAAGTGCACGCTTGACGGGCAAAAACGCGTTTTTCTATAAAAGAAAATACGGTACCTTTTTTTTGGTAGTCGGCCGCTCGGTAGTAATGTGCAGGGCTTCGTTCGTACTGCGTTCCTTCGCGCGTTTAAATATGGTGCTTTTCCCCCCGTTTCTGAATTCTTTCGTATTCACGCAAAACGGCAAAGAAAGAAGAAAAACAACCAGACAAACACACTGACATAAAGCCGCTTTCACGGCACGGGGTGTTATACTAATTCTTGTCGAGAAAACGTAAAGTGTTTTCCACCGAAAGTGTGTATTGTGTAAAAAGAAAGCTGGCTGGAAACATGGTTTCAACAGCAACAACGCAAATCGGGCAGATGAAGCTTCTCTTCCCTTCCCCTCGGCCCGAAGTGCAGCGGTTTGGTTTTTCTCCTCCTCCTGATATTTACGCTGCGCTGTTTGCGTACGCCATGCGCGCGTCTCCGGCCTGCACGTCCCGCATCGTGCGGAACTTCGGTCCGTGATCGCGACTTGCGTTACAACACGATTACGTTGGAGCTCTTGTTAAATATCCAGGCGCAGCTTCTGAACCGTGAGGAAACTTGCTCGAAGGATCTCACGCTGGTGGTTCCTACTTTCACAGTAGTTTGTTTATAAAGTTCAATCCAGAAATATAAACAATAAACCCTGGTGTTGTGGTATGTGTAGCGTGTTCGATGTGTTGCAGCGTTTTTCCTGCTCCTTTTCTCCTTCTGTTGCTTCTTCTGCTCCTCTCTCTCTCCTTCTTCTGCTTCTTCTGCTGCATCTGTTGCTTGTCTGCTGTTTCTGCATCTACAGTGAAGTCTCTCTGCTCTGTCCCTTGGCAGATATCTGAAGGAGTTCAGGACCGAGCAGTGCCCGCTGTTTCTTCAGCACAAATGCACCCAGCACAGACCCTTTACCTGTTTCCACTGGCATTTCCTGAACCAGAGGAGACGGAGACCGATCCGGAGACGAGACGGCACTTTCAATTACAGTCCCGACGTCTACTGCACCAAGTACGACGAGACAACGGGCATATGTCCAGACGGAGACGAGTAAGTTTGCACGGACACCGTTCTTTTTTTCCGCATCGGTGCAGCATGCACACGGTGCTCATCTGTGGTACCTGTAGTACCTGTGGTACCTGTCACCCGGACCGCTCATATCGAGATGTTGCGCGCGTGCGAGTTTACGGAGTTGCTTCGTTGAACATTGTTGAGACATTATCGAGACGTTGTTGAGACATTATCGAGACATTGTTGAGACATTGTTCGGAGGGTGCACGCGTGCACACACCCCTTTGTGTGTGTGTGCTCGAGCCATACTAAATGTGTATTTATTATTATTATTATTATTATTATTATTATTATATATTTTTTTGTCTCGTCGTCACGTGTCCAAATCGTGGCTGCGATTTGAGCTTCGAGAGCGCACGCGTTTACTCGAGCGCACAAATCAAACAAGGAAGTGAAGTTGGTGTTATAGTTTTGTGTGTGTGTGTGTGTGTGTGTGTGTGTGGGGAGGAGGGTGGGGTGGGGGTATGTAGCAGAGATCTCTGCTAAGGGGAAAAAAAACAAAACCCAGGACACACCCCCCAGAGTTCTGCCTTCTGATTGGCTCTCTTATTCACGTAGACTTTTCTCATTGGTTCACACTGGTCATGTTTACTACTTGGCACGAAATGTGTGCAGGGAAGTCCCATATACCAGTTTATTATTATTATTATTATTAGGTGTGTCAATTGCTTTGGGTCCATTGACAGTTTGACTGAATAAAAAGTTGTATATTATGATTAAGCAGTGAAGTTTATTGCAGATAGATAGATAGATAGATAGATAGATAGATAGATAGATAGATAGATAGATTTCAAGGTAATAAGTTCAAATCCCAGCCACACCAAGCTGCTACTCCTGGGCCCCTGAGCAAGGCCCTTAACCCCATAGCTGCTCAGTCGTATGAATGAGGTCAATGTATAAAGGCTAAAGAAGGATAAAGGCGTCTGCCAAATGCCACAAATGTAAATGTTTATTCTAAATGCTCCTGTTTAATGAAAAAATACATCATCAGACAACATCAAGTGCTTGATCTCACAAATGATCTTATAGTTGAATGATCACAAATCCCCACAACAGCACTCTAAAATCTAGTGGAAAGCCTTCACAGAAGAGTGGAGTGTATCACAGTAGTAAAGAGGAATAAATCTGGAAATGGGCTGCTCAGAAAGCACGTAGGTGTAAACATACTTTTGGCTGTTTAATTTACTTTGTACTATTTCTTAGCACACAAAGGCAGTTTTATGTTTCGGAGGTTTATTATTTATTTTCTTTGATGTGTTATGATGTGAACAATGTAAGGCTTCCTGTTCATTGGAATATGGTAGGAAGAAGCATGGAGCTTCACTGTAATCGCTCTCACACATTCATTCATCCAGTAGAAGCAAGCCATTCTGTAATTGCATCGCTGTTACCATGGGAACTGTTGCTACCTACATGAGACGGAGTTTCTATATTTGAGATTATTGGAATAGTAGCATTTTCATCATCCTACTGTAAAGTAATGTCTCGCTTGTATTTCTGCCTGTTTATTTTTTATTATAAAACCTATTGTGTTCTAATCAGTGGCTTAGATCAGTTTTCTACTGCCAGCTTTTATTCTAAAATGCACTCCGTGATAAGTGTGTAAACCACAGGTTCTCATTTATTCAGTAAAGATCTAAATGAAGTGTTAGTGATGCACTCCTAATGGGAGTATGTTTTATTTGCTACATTTCATGTGTCTCTTTCCCAACTCCTATTTTGGTTAAAAAGTATTTTTTTTGTAGATGGTGAACAGAAAGCCATTTGTGATTTGTCATATGTGTGTTTCAGAGATTTTCCTACATGTAATTGTGTAATACTGGGTTTTCTCTAGCAGAATGAAATCCAAGTCTTCCTCTAGAAAGTTTAATATAACATGTCACACTGAAATGTATATTTTAGGCTGCCATGCCATTCAATGCCAATATTTCATAAATGTGACACTGGTCATTGCGTTTTCTTTTTATTAATTTGAACAATTGTTCCCCCTGTCATCCAGGGATCATGAGTTCGGGGGGAAAAATCACCATGCATGTGCTATGGAAAGTAAATTCCTGACGCTCAGAACAAGATTTGGTACTTTTAGCAAAAAAAAAAAAGAAGGGATGGCAAACCTTCTTTCTCTTACAGCGGTATTCGCTAATCATCGCTATCAATGAGCTCATGCAGGTGCATGTAGGATACTGCTATCCTTTAAGTTTGTTACACCACAATGGGTCAACAATTAAAAAAAAAAGAAGCGGTCATAAGGCGTGTTTGTTAGCTTTCAGTTCAGGGGGAGATCTGCCCACCAGGGGGGAATTGAGAGTGAAAAATCAGCAGGAAAAATTTACACATATGCAGCGTGTTGCCATTTAAAATAAGGTTTTATGTCTTTTAAACTGCTCTGATGTACACACCACTGAGAAGAATGCTGAAAGTACTGTCTGTGAAAGAACATGGAGATTTAATACAAACATGTGACTTGTTTTAAAAACTTATATATAACCACAAAAAAACCTTGTTTCAGAGATGTTTAAGTTTTAATTTTTGGAAGTTGCAGTGGGAAAATTGCCAGCGAGAAATCAGTGCAGTTGAAAGGAATCGGTATTTAAACTCATGGCTTTGGGGTTATCAGTGTTGCATTCTGATATTGATTGCGTATGCATAACTTCATCATTTGCATAGTTTAAAAGAAACAAAAAAAACAAACAAACAAAAAAAAACCCCAAATGTGGTTCTAACAATATCTCCTGTTTTCAGCTGCCCTTATTTGCACCGGACCACTGGTGATACAGAACGCAAGTACCACTTGCGCTATTATAAGACTGGCACCTGCATCCATGAAACAGATGCCCGGGGGCACTGTGTAAAAAATGGTCTCCATTGCGCCTTTGCTCATGGACCTCATGATCTCCGGCCTCCAGTCTATGATATCAGGTAAGTGCAGTTACTTCTCTAACTTGTGCTGTATTGATTTAAGTTGGTGGTTGGTTGTAGGATTCATATTTGAGAACTGAAAACAATATGATTTTCACTTTTGTTTTTTATGTACAAGGTTTTATGTGCCAGTTTGAGACTTATTTCAAGGACGTTAGAATTGCCCTTCATGATGAATAACCCACTGTCTATAGTTACTATAGATTGTCATTATGATAAGCTTTTGCACAGTAAGGCCATAGATACTAGTTGTCGTTACAAAGTCGGTGGCTTGAACCACGGACCCTAAGAGTGAATAATTGGTGTCAACCAATCTGTGATGATCACAAATGTTGAGCTCATAAAACTAGGAGCTACTAACCATAAAGACTGTATAAGACTGCAGAAAAAACATTACTTAATCTTATACTCCAGTACTCATGTTAGTTCTCACTCTCCAGTGTTCTGTATTGTTGAAAGATTTATGATCACACTCTTGATGTCACCCAAATGAGGATGGGTTTCCCTTTTGAGTCTGGTTCCTCTCAAGGTTTCTTCATTACATCTCAGGGAGCTTTTCCTTGCCACAGTCACCATGGCTGCTCATCAGGGATAAATACACACCATTCACCTTAACTGTTGATTTCTGTAAAGCTGCTTTGAGACAATGTCTGTTGTGAAAAGCGCTATAGAAATAAACTTGACTTGACTCAACCACACGATGGTGGAGAAAGTAATTTTTTTTTCCATTGGTAAAAAAGAAGATTCTACAATAGCCCATAGTTAAAATCAGGGTCATGTAAAAAAAAAAAACAAACAAAAAAAAAAAAACACAACAACAACTGCCCTGATGATCCATAAGCTCACAGAAGTTTTATTTAGAAACAGATCACTAGTAGTTTGGGCACAAACACAAAGGGGCTGTTAGTGGACATGATTGGGTTGGATCTGTTTTGGAATCTCAAACTGAGAGATTACATGAAACAGTGCTTCAGGCTACACTCTTCACAGAGCCACTACTTTGGGATACAAAGTTCTGTAATTTGAACCCTGATCCCAGTGCGGTCCAGACTAATTGCCTAATACGATTCAAAGCAATTCTTCCAAATGGAAAACACACACACACGTGTGTGTGTGTGTGTGTGTGTGTGTGTGTGTGTGTGCGCGTGTGTGTGTCTTTTTATATATATATATATATATATATATATATATATATATATATATATAATATATGTGTGTGTGTATATGTATGTATGTATGTATATAGACACACAATACTAATGTACAGCACTGAAAATGCCCAGACAATGCAAACATGTCCTTAACCTCTAGGTGTCCAATCATGTATAGTCCTCTGGGGAGGAGAAGGAAGGACAGACAAACATAGGTCTCCAATGATGACTGCTTTTGGGTCAGCCAGTGTCTGCAGTAGCCAAGGAACATCTGGGTGAAGTTCAGGGGGTGGTGATTAATTTACTCAATTTCTCTATTTCTGTAAAACATGACTCTTGAATGGTAGACTCGTGGCAGCCTGGTAGACCTCTCCAGTTAGAAGACCCTCAATGCAGGGCTTCTGTTTACCGTTTAGCTAGCCACATACTGGCGTTGGGCCAGAAACACCTCTTCATCCACATCATCCTGGGGTATCAAGAGAATGAGGCTGAGGCACTTTACCATTTGCCTTATCTTTTACTATTGCTGCTGCCGATTGGGGCACCATGAGGGGCACTATGCCAGTGAAATGTCTTTGAAGGAGCTTGTGGGTTTCGGCACTGGTTAAACTTAAATTTTGGCAGTACACCGCAGTCTGTGTGAGAGTTTATAAAATATATGATCATAAAATAAAGAGCATGTGAATGCATGTTATTCCTATATCATGTCCCCAAACACAACCCAGTGAGCAGAACCACACCAAAATGCCACGACCTTCTACAGAGGGTCATTGTAATATCAATAGCAGTGCTCTCTGGTCTTGTGTGCTGAGCAGCATTATTTTAATTTTAAAACTAATGAGCACTTGATGCAGAAAGCACTTGCTCAACATTTCAGCTGGATTAGTGCGAAGAAGAAATGGCATTGCTTCATCAGAAAAAGTAGCATGGTGTCGAATGTGGAGGCATCCCGAGTAAGAAGAATTAAAGCCTCAGTAAATGCCCGATATTAATTAGTGCACTTTAGATCAGCGGTCTATAAATTCTGCCTATCCTATTTTTGTCACCTAAATTAGGGGCAAGGGAAATAAATGGAGGACAAGTTTTCAGTGCATTGAAAATCTTGGTAGAAATGTAAAAAAAAAAAATCAACTTTGTTAATCATCAAAGCATCATGTGTGTAACTGCAGGTTCTGATGGCATTTCCTGAAGTATTCTTTTATTTATTGTTTTGAAATGGCAAAAGGAGACCGTGAAGTAAGTCAAAGACGGAAATAACAGACTTGCTCACTGAACCAGGAAGGACTGAATGCCGAAATTGAAAATCCTGTTTCTGTAGAAGCAGGGGATTTCTGTAGTAGCTTCCCTAATGCAGTGTAAATGCTCTGCAGGCAGAATGTTTTCTATGACGATTGCAACTTCTTTATGGATCCCTCCAGCAAAAATCTTTTTTACTGTTGATTGACACATAATAGTAAATAGTCTGTTAACGTTATAGGCAAATATATTAATACTGAAATATGTTGTTGCAATTATGCGGCAAATATAAGAGAAAATGTGATTCACTGGTTGAGTAACCAAAAAATAAATAAAAAATCAAGATTTAGATATGCGGTCTTGCAGTTGCCTAGCAACTGGTATGTGGAAATTGGGAGTCGCTGCTGCATCTTTGTTTGAGGTTTTCACCTCTACAGCTCAAGAGTCGCTGGCTCTGAATGCATGTTGTGGAGCTGGTCTGATTTGTACGACTCTCATCCACAGAGAAATACAAGCACAAGAAGCTTTGCAGAATGGCCAGTTGGGTTCTGGAGACGGAATCCCAGATCTGCAGCCGGGAGTTCTTGCCAGCCAGGCCATGATTGAGAAGACTCTTATTGAAGATCCTCGATGGCAGGGTGAGGCCTCATTAAACACTACGGACATGAACGTGAGCTGTATAAATTCATGAGAATCATGAAGATGTGCCTATCTGTTCAAAACTTTCCTGTTTATCTTGTTCTTTCAGACACCAATTTTGTTCTGGCCAACTATAAAACAGAGCAATGCACCAAGCCCCCTCGTCTATGCAGACAAGGCTACGCCTGTCCCCATTACCATAATAGTCGAGATAGAAGACGAAATCCCCGCAAGTTTAAATACAGGTAGGGGCGGATTCGCCGCCGCAAATAATCATATAATCACATGCACAAAAACAAAAGATTGCATTGGACATGTGTGAGCATGGACCTGACACCTTGGGTTTCTGACAGGTCAACTCCGTGCCCAAGTGTAAAGCATGGTGATGAATGGGGAGAGCCATCCAAATGCGAGAGTGGAGACAGCTGTCAGTATTGCCACTCGCGTACCGAGCAGCAGTTTCACCCTGAGGTTAGTACAAAGCTCCTGTCAACTTATTTCCAGATTCAGATTTTTACTACGAGCTGTGAAGGATTTAGAATTCATTGCAAAAGCTAGCTGTTTGAGATGCTAGCGGATATCTCGGGTTCACAAGAACCACCAGAACCGGTTTCAGGTTTATTGCAACCAAAGAAACCAAAGTGACCCTTTTTCTGTTTAGTCAAAATCACACTAGTATTTTTTAACATTTTTATACACAATGTAGTAGATAAATAATTGCTAATACTGTTTAGTGCATAAAAAACACATTTCTTTAAATGTGGAAAAGTTATTCTAAACAGCGCAAGGAAAGTGAATACGCAGATGGGATGTAAGTTTTCTAATCATGATCTATTGGTAGTATTGTAAAAAGTCTAATCACTTGGGTAAAATAATAAATCCACTCACACGACTCGTCTTGAATATAGATATATCTACATTGTGTGTGTGTGTGTGTGTGTGTGTGTGTGTGTGTGTGTGTGTGTGTGTGTGTGTGTGTGTGTGTGTGTACATACATGAGGTATTTTCACCCGGAGGTTATTTCAGCTGAAGCATGTCTGATCCCCATATCCCACTTTTTCAAAATTGCAATCGCTTCTTATCATGTGACTGTCATCTTTTGTACTAAAACAAGAAATAAAATAAAAAACAATTGTGAAGGGAATATACACTGGGAAGACATGATGGAGCAAAATAACATCGACTCATGTCGTGTTTATCTTGATTTTTTTTTGATGTTCTTAACAACCATTTGGCTTAGGCATACCAAATAACTTCATATAAAAGCAATATTACTGTGCATACAAGCTGTTCTCACACTCCCACACAAAGAAATAGGTGGTAAACCGGGTTCAGGGATCTGCAGTGCATGAGAGCAGATGGATTTGTTATCCTGGGACTTTTTTTGCGACACTCATTGGCTGTTTCTGAGCACTGTTCTTCAGACGAGAAAAATAAAACAGGCTTAAAATATCCGAGTCTGTGATTGCTTGCTTGATGGTGAACATTCTAGAAGTGGAAAAATGACAGTGATTGGATAATCGGGGCTAAAATCTCTGTAGCGTGCACTGTGCTGAAGGTGATGATTGAGTCAAATGCAGCAGTTCCTTCGAGTAAAGTCAGATTCATCAATATTTTAACATATTTCAAGTAATAGTATTTAAGCGCTCTATTATAGTCCATGAAATTTTGGATGGATGTATTAAAGCTGTAGGTTTGCACTTTCATATTTATATATCCTATGTATTATTTAGTTTCAGTATTCTGTGGTAGATAGCATATTTATGCACCTGATAGTGTGCAGTCCTAGTACCAGTATGTGTTGGAACTACATTAAACAAATGAAATGAATGTTTAGAACTTTCTTCTATTAAGCAATTGGCCCCGTTTGTGCCATGAGTTGTATTATGTTCCATTGTATATTGTGAGACTGTGGTTACGTGTCCAAGAACTCCAAATCCAAAAGTATAGCTGCTGAATGCTAATGCTAATAATGTCCAGACAAAACACAGTTACATCAGTTTTGAGTAAAGCTGGTCTACTGTAAATAATCTCTGAGACATCTGGGGACACTGATTAGTGTTACTGTAAACAATTTAGGGAGGTTGTCCACAAACACCAATGAGCAACTTCACACCAAAATATTTTGAGTTCTTTGTAGTGTACAAAGTAGTAGAAGAGAAACTGCATGTTTCAGATTAAAGGCCTTCATCTGTTGTTCAGACAAAGTGCTTCTAAAGCTGTAGGAGGTGAAGGCAGGTAATCTTTGACGAAGCTGCTCTCATGGCGCTCTGCGACATGTTTACTGTGTACATTCAGTCATCTCCATTACCTGCTTTATCATGGCCAGGGTCTTTGTGGCTTCAGTTTTTAAATTTTGAGAAACCGATATGAAGAAGTCTGTTAGAAAATATAGTGTGCAGGTAGTAGGTAAAATAATAGCTGTGACACCGAGTGACATTGGGTTATGGAGTGTACAGGAGTGATTGTTCAGAGCAGGGTACAGTGTATCAAATGTATTAATTGAAGGTATTATCGATATCCCACAAAAGTGAGTACAAACCAAACCCCCACACACACACACACACACACACACACACACACACATTTTGTCAAGGGACTATAGAAATGAAACTTGCGATGTATATTAAAGTAGTTAGTGTGCAGCTTGTGTAGCAGTACAGATTTACTGTCCTCTGAAAATAACTATACATACAGCCATTATTGTCTTATGTGGACTGGATTTGAACTTCCTGCTTTTAAAATGACCTCACGTCCTGTCTGAGATTCATCTTCAAGCCCCAAGGCTGAATGAAATTTATCACGACTGCCATCTAAGTCTGGAATTTATTGCCATTTATCTCTTACATGGACATCAAAATAAATTGAGCTTACCTTTAAACTGTGAACTTTGATGGTGAAAAAAAGTTTCAAAATCTGTTTCTGCAGATATACAAGTCAACAAAATGCAATGACATGAAACAAACTGGATACTGTCCAAGGGGGCCATTCTGTGCTTTTGCACATGTTGAAAGTAAGTAATTTTTGTGCTTGTTTGAGAATTTGCAAGCAATAAAAAAAAAACCTTCTCATCTAAAGAGTTTGTGTGTTTCTTAGGAATTCCTTCTACCGAGGAGACCATGAACACTTTGCTCACAGCAATGCAGTCCAGCTCTCAGGCCAAGCTGGGATGCCAACAATATCCTGAGTGTCCCAGCAGTGACTGGAGCAGCAACATGAATTCCATCAGCAGCAGCTCAAGCAACAACGGGCAGGCGGCAAGCGTATGTGTCTGCCTGCTCACACACACACACGCGCGCACACACACACACACGCGCACACAAACACCTGCCACAAAGCTCCTGGAGTGCTGAGGGAAAGAGAACGCATTTAAACACACAGCGGTCACTACACGGCAAACGGACAGATTACTGATTACACCAAAGTACTGGAAAAGCTCTGTTCTTGTTGTTTTAGTCAAATTTTGTTGTTTTGTTTCATTTGGGTTGGTTTGTTTTTTTTGTTTTTGTTTTGTTTATTTTTCCCTTTTGTTGCAGTCTGTAGGAACAGTTGCACACTTTCAGATTCAAACGAGAGCATTTTAATCTGAATTAGGCCTACGATTATTATATCAATTTGACCAGGTCAGCAGCCCAAATCACTACTAATGCTCCCTTAGGAAGAATTAGAAAGGAAATGAACCGAAGGCTGCAGACTCAGGCTATTTGGCCACATCTGAAAGTCCTCCATTAAGCTCCTCTGTGCTTCTCTTCTTCAGGTGTCATGCTCTAATAGTCCAACTGTAACATCGCGCTCAGGAAGCACCAGTTCATTGTCCCCAATTGGACCCATCGGCAGGCCCAAAAGCTTTACTAATGGTAGCTTATGTTCAGAGTCCACCACGTCCAGTGTTTCGTCTCCGACTTCTAACTATCCTAAAGCTCCGGGCTTTGAACGGGAGGACCAGGTATTCCACGACTCGCTTCTCTTTTCGCTCTCTGAAAGGGCCTTTCCTCCAGAACTGCAGACTTGGCCACACTGCCAGCTTTTCTTTTCTGTTTGATTTTTTTTTTTATTTTCCACTTTATTTCTCTATTACTGACACATTTTGGGATTCCACCTTCGTGTTTTGTTCCACTAGTACACCGACTATTACTTACATTCTCACGTACTACATATGCAGTATACTGTGGATAATTTAATTCCTTTAACTCGTATTTCTCTAAACAGTGTGCAAATAAAATACATATAAGCTTACCCTAATGCAAAACTCTAGCTTTGGTAAGGCATAGACTTGCACAAGTATCATATTCTTTTGCCTTGGTATACCTCCACAGTAGATTTGAAATAAAACGATCACATTTTTATTGATCTGAGAGACTGTGTAAAAATGGCTCTGCAGCTATTTGTGCAGTATACTTTGGTTAAACGCTTTCATTTAAGTTGAAAGTTTATACTTTAATGCCAGTTTTTTGCCTAATTTCAAATCCAGTTTGGAGGTGTATCGGGAACAAGAGTACAGAAACTGACAGAACTGAATGTTTGTTTGTGAACAGTTTGCATAATTTGTATATCTAACAATATGATTCACTGGCAAATAATGGCTTTATTAGTATGCTCTAACGTTATTCAATGTGGTTTTCTAATTTTAGGCTAAGAACCAGAGAGGATTGGGGGGAGACAATAATCAGAAGTTAACTGACCAAGATAAGCAGGTGAAGACCTGCAGTTCTCAGCCTTACAAATGACTATTTATAGCTAAATGATCTCAAACTGCGTGCTGGTGTGTACAATTTTCTTTCACAATAAGTCACCTTAACAGCATGTTATTGTCTACAGAGCCACAGCAGCATATTTTCTGTGGTGAACCCACTGGCATCCAGCATCACATCAAGCATCACATCCAGCTTAGCTTCAAGCATTGGCTCTGACAGCTCCTCTCCCACTACATTATCAACCATGAATGCAAAAGCTACCCCTTTCTATCCAGGAAGCAATACGGTTGAGTCAGTCATAGGTATGTGGTGAACCTATTTATATATGAAAATTCTTTTTAATTTCCCTGCTCTGTACGAGAGGAAGTGGTTTAGGGTGACATGTAGGGCACAGGTCTGTGTAGGGTACTTATGATGCACTGCGCAGCACAGGGTAAGTAGAGGGGCTGCCTTTCGATGTTACAAAGCTGTAAATGGTCTCAATAAGAAATGATTTATTTGCCAGGAAAGTACAAAGCATTAAAGCTGATATTTGCTGATTGTGCTTTACACGGTCTGACTAGTGAAACTGAAATACTGAACTCCTTGTTTTTTTGTATATAATTTTCTTAGGATCTGCACTTGACCTAAACTTCAATGACATCAGCGTTGCCTCCCTCGATAAAGACCTAGAGGACCAAGACAATAATGGCTTTGGGATAACAAGTAAGAAAATACAGGAAATGCTGGTATCATGTCTATTTGCAGATGCCTGATGTCCCGTATGAGTTTTCCTTCATATTAAAACTGTTTTCTCCTCTGTAGGTCAGAGGTTATTAGGAGGCTCTGATCCCGTCAACATTCCTGGCTCTCTGGCGCGGTGTTCATCTCTGCATTCCTCCTCCTCTCTGTCCGCCTCCCCCCTCAGCTCTCTGTCCCAATCATTGTCCCAGTCATTGCTCAGTGGAATGGCTTCTCAGCAGAGCCAGACACAGGGCTTGCCAATCAAAACCGAGCACAGCCTGCTAGGGACACCGACGTCTACTCAGAACTCTTTAGGTACAGAAAACGTAACTCGTGCAAATCGTGTGAAAGAGTATGCCCAAGGTTTCATGTTGTCTACACTCGAGATATTTAAATCACTTGAAGGGCATGAATTTTATCATTGTAAAGTAGTAATTCACTATCAGAATTCCTGTGGCCACATTTTAACACTCACTGACTGGTCTCTTTTAATTACAGGGTTTCTGCAGGGTCTGAAAAGTCTTAAATTCACTGTTTATTATAATTTAATTATTAAATAATTTTAAATGTTTCCACAGTAGTTTAGAATGTTTTTATATGTTAGTTTCGTTGGTGGTGTTCTTTCTTTCGCAATTCCAAATATAATTTGCTGTATTACGAATAAGATCAACATGCACCAGCCAATCCGCTTTCTGTTATTGGCACGGATCTTTCTTGGATTGTCCCACAAACATGAAAATGGATATAATTTTTTTTTTTGGCTATGGGGAAGTGCAAGTTTAGCGATACTTGGCTTGAAAAAATGCATTTAGGGCTTGATTAAATAATTAGTTTGGAAGATTGCAGACATTGATGTAATGCAGGGGTGCTCTTACTTTTTTTGGCTTACTTTAAAAATGCCCAAGTCAAAAGGACCTACCTACATTAAAAAAAAAAAAAGCTGAAAAGAGTGTGTGTGTGTGTGTGTGTGTGTGTGTGTGTGTGTGTGTGTGTGTGTGTGTGTGTGTGTGTGTGTGTGTGTGTGTGAGGCACAGGTTAACTTTAGTTACGAATGAATATGAAGAAGTTTGTGGCATCAGGTAGCAAATATGTACATCTGCCTTTAAAAGATGTCCAGAAAGGCTGACCCACAAGGGTGAAGCCCACACTTCAATGCCAGTATAAAAACCCAGATGGAAGTTTGCAGGTGATCACCAAGCTTTTGCAAGAGTGTTGTCGAATGTTTTACTGTTCAGCCATAATGACTAGTGTGCTGTACAGAGGGAAACGTTGTGCAACGTGGGGGTGGCAGCACCATGTTGTGGAGCTGTTTAGCTAAATTGAGTGATGCTCTTCAGAAAACAAACGTCATTCAGAAAGGGAGATTATGAGGACAGTTACCGTAGGCCGTGACCTGAATCCTGTAGATTATTTGTGGACTGAGCTGAAAAAGTGTGTGTGAGCAAGGAGGCCTACAAACCTGGCTGAGCTAATCCAGTTCTGTCAGCAGAAACGGGCAACAATTCCAGCAAAGAATTGTGAGAAGTGTCCATTTGAGCAAATATCAAGCAGTCTAAAAGTGCAGTCCCACTATACATTACTAACGGATGTAAACTTTTACTCAACAGAAAATCTAATGATAAATAAAAGCTGAGCTGCTTTATCATATTTCCAAGATGTTCTTAATTTTTCACGTTCTTGCCTTTTCTTTTAATGCTTTCTGTGTTAGGGCTGAATGGTGGCGCTGGAGGCATATGGGACTTTATGAGTGGTAGCCTTTCCCCAAGTCCATCTCCAGTGTTCAGCTCAAGCAGTGCAGATTTGGCCCGACTCCTTCGTGATCTGGACGAGGCCAAAAAGAAAATCAAACAGTGGGAGGATGCTTGGCACCAGGTCAAACAGGTAAGGGACAATGGATGGATATTTCAAGAAGCATTTACTAAACAGACGCTTGTTCAATCTTTAGATTTCTTTTTAAAACACATTAACAGTCTGAATAAATAAATGTCCACAAGTAAATACATTTCTCTAAACAATACTGAAAGACTGAAAACGCTGAAATATTTACACAAAGAAGTGTCTGAGAATATTATTCATCTTTAATCCTCTTGGTGATTTCGATAAAGGCATGTGAAGCGTGGCAGAAAGATGCGAAAGATGCAAAAGAGCAAGCAAAGGTAGCCGAGGCAGAGCGTCAGCTGGCCGAGCAGAAGCGCAAGGACTGCGATCTCAAACTGAAAGAGCTGCAAGGAGACTTTGACACGATTTGTCGTTCACCCAGCACGCCTCTGCTGCGCAGCTACGGAGACCTGGACCAGCTAACACTGCCAAAACTCCACTCCATCCAGAACCAGCTGCGCTCAGACCTCGACCTAATCGACGGGGTAAGAACACGCCCCCACCACCTAACACTCTTATTTTTTTTATTTTATACTTCTAGGTGCCTTTTTAATTTAACACAAATCAGTTTTGCTATAGCTTTTTACAGAATAGCTTATGAACAGTATATTTTAAAGTTTCCGTTTCCCTTTTTATAATTTCAGTCCTTCGTATCTCAAGCTAAAACAAGATTCGAGTAAAATCTGATAATCCATGTTAGATTAGATCTATTGGTCTGTCGTTTCAACATTTGCTTATAAGGAAGACTCGCCGAAAATCTGACTTTTTCTATTGTATCCTGGTCAATGTCACATTTTCTTGAATAGAAATGTATAAATAATGCAACATCTTTTAAATTTAGTTTTAGAATAAACAATATGTCCAGATTTCACC
This sequence comes from Silurus meridionalis, assembly GCF_014805685.1. Taxonomy (NCBI): domain Eukaryota; kingdom Metazoa; phylum Chordata; class Actinopteri; order Siluriformes; family Siluridae; genus Silurus; species Silurus meridionalis. The sequence continues at coordinate 6,395,272 of NC_060905.1, read as the reverse complement.
AATTTGAAGGCGTATCCCAGATCTCTTCACTACTGCAATAGATACATGTCTAACGGTATTACCGTAATTTCCGGACTATTAAGCGCACCCATATATAAGCCGCTGAATTTGACAAAGATTTTTATTTTGAGCATAAATAAGCCGCACCTGTCTATAAGCCGCCTACATGTGGTTTCATGTCTACACTGAAACTAATGAACTTTACACAGGCTTTAATGAAAGACAGTGTCTGTTACACGGCTTGTATCTAAACAGTAGCCTTCCAAGAAAGTCATTGTTCACTTTCTTCCTCCTTCCTTTCACAACAATTTCTCTCTCGAGTTTATCTTTTGGCATCGTCGTGCGTTTAAAAATCACCATCGGTGAAGCTTTTCTCCCGATGCCGTGCAGCTCAGAACACAGGTGAAGTGCGTTTTTTTTATGCCCGGTTGTTTTCAGCGTGACGAATGATTCGCATTTCCTGATGACAGTCCGAGTGAGTGGCAGGTCAAATATCAGAGGAACCTCATCCATATGTATGATGTGGTGCGGCCCGATTCATTGGGAGCGCATCTGATTTTAATATAAAGAATTTTATTGGTTCACCTGAACCCGTTCAGCAATTTCATTGGTCTAATGTTATGGGGCTCAGTTTTTTGGTTTGAAGTTTGTGAAACCGGGAAAAACCCAGGAAAAATCCATAAATTAGCTGCTTCATTGTTTAAGCCGTGGGATTCAAAGCATGAGAAAAAAGTAGCGGTTTATAGTCCGGAAAATACGGTAATTTGAAAACGCTACATTCATGCACACAAGCTTGTACACATAAAGCCGTGGTCACGCTACATTTTTCCTACACCATGCAGATTTGTTAAATTGTTCATTTTGTATCATTTAAAAGCGGGATAAAGTGCGACACTGTTATAATCAGCGTTCCTTCATCCTGCATATTCTGAAGAGGCAACTTTGTGAAACATCGATGTCTTTATGTGACGCAAATCGATAGGTCACAGGTCCCCAACCTCAAATTTCAGGTCGCAGCTAAACGCAAAATTTTAATAGTATGACACGTAAAACAGTGTAGTGTGACCGCGGCTTGCGATTACTGCACTTGACTTTGTACATAACACAACTGTGTTGGACTGACCAATCTAACATGTGACTCTCTCTTGTTTTTCCCTCCAACACAGGTCATATTTCAGCTTCAGTCAAAGAAATGTATAGTTTGCCAAAAGCATGATCGTTGCATTGTACTGCAGCCTTGCCAACATTATGTACTTTGTGAAAACTGTGCACCTAGTAAATCAGAATGTCCTTACTGTAAGACGAAAATATTGAAGTGGTGATGTACAGCTGTTTAAGGTACTATTTAAAGATCTAGCCCTTTGAAGAACTACTAATACATATAAACCTTACAGTTTCTACATAGCATTTTTTGGGGTTGTTGTTTCAGTATTTCATATAGTGATTTAAAAATTATAGTTATTAGAATCTAATAAATGGTGTTTGACTGATCTATATAAATCAAGTACTTAAATGCAATACAGGTTTTTATACTAGATACTAGGTCATTTTTATTCAGCATTAAAATTCCCCTTCTGGAATAGATATCCTGGAGTATATATAATCCGAAAGCCCTGATTTGACTGTTAAATTCAGAAATTGTCAGTCAGACATCATTAATGCTACATTACTGTGTGAAGAGAAATGGTTTCTTGTTTAAAAAAAAAAGAAAGCACTTTGTTGACCTGGAAATTGTCAAAGGGTATTTTAGAATAATTTGCTTTAAGCTGCTTTTGTAGAGTTCTTTTTATTTTTAGATTAAATTTTTCCCCCCCACCCTTTTTCCCAGATACGCTAATGTATGAAGCATTTTTTTTGTGTGTGTGTGTGTACTGTGAAACCTATAGTAGACTATTTCACATTTCTCAATTCACAATATAGTATATAGTTAGTCTAAACATATGAAACTGTAGTTAATACTTTTCATTGTTACTTAAATTTTTTTTTTTTTTTACAATCAATAAGTGACAATTATATGAATGCATTTTAGGCATAACCAGCAGCTCAAATATCAATAGGCACATACTGTATGCTAAAGCATTTAGTACCTGTTTTTTTTTTTTCCTTGTCTTTTAGTGATTATTCAGTACCGCATTATGTAGTTGTTTAAAAGGACTTTCAGCCTAGATATGTTTACTGGAACGTATCTGACACTCGGCCACTCACTCTCAAGTGCCTTGTCTGTTCGAATACTTCGGTGTTCGTAAGTTTAGGTTTTTGCAGGTAGTCAGTGATTTTAAAATTGTTTATTTTTGCAAAACAGTATGTAATTCCCATCGCTTTCTCATTACTCTACGAGCGTATACAGATATATACCGGCCCAGCTTAAGTGTTTCCCCAGAACGAATCATTGTCCTTGCTCGCACTCGGGACAGTAAGCTTACATTTTTCTTTCTTTTCCTTTTTCCCCTTCTCTATGAGCAATGGTGCTTTTTGGGTGCAGCTTCAGTATTCAGTAAAAAAAGAAAAAAAAGTCAATCTACAAATCAGGAAATAACCTATTTCTTTGATTACAGATTAAAACAACTGGCTTTTCTTTTCTTTCTTTTTTTGTAATGTTTTGAATAGTAGTGCTCTTTTAGTGTTTACAGGTTACAGAAACAAATTTATGGTGTTTAACTTTATCCTATATAGATTTTTCTCTTTCCAAATTTTGAGGGTGTAATGTGCTTTGGTTAATCTAATTGAATGACCTACTACTGTGTTAAATAGTTAATTAGTCTCTTTGTTTTTTTTTTTTTTTTCTCCTTTTTTTTTGTTAGTGATCATTTAATATTACAGCAGTGAAACAGTGCATCACATATCTAAGTGTGCACCAGTTTCTTTGACCTTAGGATTAATGATTTACTTCTAAAATGATTGCGATTTATGACCACCCAGTCCTGCGTGATATAGAAATATATGGTATAAAAATATTTCCCCCGAGATCACATTGCCATAAACGTTTACGTCGGGCCAGGTATCGAGACACAGCAGCCAGCAGCACTGAAGTATTCCTTTAAAAACACGCTCATTCATTTTTTTGAAGCCAGGTTCAAGTGGGGCGACTCATTTCTTTACACCTGATACAAATCTGTTGTTATGGATCATGGTGTAGTATTGTGTCTGGGGTTCAACACTTTAAGATTTCAGTTGACTTTTTTTTTTTTTTTTTTTGGTCAGATGATGGAACTGTCCTCTTAATCAGTTCCTGGACCACAGTATAGATTTGAGGTATATATGTATAAAAAAAAAAATTAAAAAATGATGCAATCGCTGCATCTGGAATGTGGCAGGCTATGTACAGGAAGAAAATGAAAGAAAAAAAAAAAGTTTTGGAATCAGACATCTATTCAGCCGAACCAAAGTGGTATTGTATTTGTTTTTCTTTAGTTTTTTTTCCCCTTCTTAATTAAATCCTTCAACCAGCGTAATCATTTCGAATTCTGAAAACGTTTTGTGTTTAATTCGACAGAAACTATGCCAACTGCTTTTGCTGACAATATTAATGGATTTGAGTTTGTGTAGTTTTTACCAAAGACCTTTACTGTTGTTGTTTTTTTTTTTTTTATGGGTTTTTTTAGTTTAGTTTTTTCTGTTTTTTTTTTTTCTATGAAAATATGTTTAGCAAATAATTTAGAAAAAAAACAAATCTGACATAAAATTGACAGTTAATCACATTAACTATCACTAATGGAATCAGTACAGAGTTAAAAGGACCTTCTTTTTCATCTACGTATCCGGATCGAATTAGCTGTTTAATATTACGTAAGCGAAGGAACGCCATGGACCTGAAACAGATGTGCGTTATTAATCTCACGTGGCCATATGGATTAGTGCTTATTTGAAGTATATACATTATTTTCTTTTCTTATGCTAATAGTACTTTATAGTAAAAAAAAAAAATTAAGCCAGTTTTGAAATATTAGTGATTGTGCACTACTTGTATGCTGTCAAAAAAATGTAAAAAAGAAAAAAAAAGTGTGTTTTGGACTGTAGGGTGCTTTCTTTAGTTTCCATTTGACTGGTGTTTGTTGAACATGAATGCAATGCACGTGCATCTAATCCGAGTTCAAATGTATTACTGTATTATGTGTGTCTAAATTGTATATCATGAGTGATGGAAATGGGTAGAAGGTTAAAGGGTCACTGTAATGGCTGATGCAGACAGTAGGATGTGTTCATGATGAGGACGTTAGAGTTTAAAATCTAGGCCTTGAAATGCATTAAATTGACCCAACTTGGTGTGCACGTGGTATTAATAAATCATCATGCTGCGTATGATGTAGGTGTGTATTATAGATACTAACAGTCACCGTCCTGCACTAACGGTGTATTTGTGCTTGACAAATTCTCTCCTGAACAAAAGTGTGCCTTTGTATAAAAATCCATTTGTAGTATTCTTCGATCGACTGGTTATCGATGTTAATTGAAGTGTGTATTTGTTATGTAAAATGAGCCAAATTGTTGTGCCTTGGGACATTTCTCCTATGGATTCCTCACCGTGCAGGGATCCTTCTGTAGTTTTACTAATTTTTTGAAGAAAAAGGGAAAAAATAAAAATCGTATTAATGACTACTCTCATGCCTTTGTCCTTTTGGAAGGTGCAGCTCTAAGCTTCCTTTCCCAGATACGTGTTTGCGTAAGGCTTGCACGAGCACTTAAACGCATGTTTATCAGTGCGTCGGATGGAATCGCATCAAAATTTCGTATTTGAATCGAACAATAATTCGAGAACGAGCTGATTGGTCACAGCGTCAATGGCTATACTGACTTTACTACACTGCTGAATTCACATTCTTTTTACCTTTTGTATACATTTTTTTTAAATATTTTTTTTTGTAACTTCAGCAAAACATTTCACTGTTAATGGTAAGGTCAGTCCCTTTTTTTTTTTTTCTTCTTTAATTCATTAATTTCACAGCCCTATGTCTGTGTCAGCCTTAAATGAGTAATCAATGTACGAAAGAAGTATTCCTGTTCATAGTCCTGCGAAATGAACAGCCAGGCAACTGTTATTAAAGAAAAGCACCAAGTAGAAATGTTCTTTTAGAAAAGTGTAAATTAACTGTAATGGAGTTGTACCATAACACACTGCAGTGGAATAATTTAGTTTTTTTTCTCTTTTCTTTTTTGTGAATTGTTTTCTCTCTGTTTGTTTGTTTATTTTTCTATTAATATGATTACTGAACCTGAGGATTTATGCAATCTTGTGTGTGTGTGTATGTGTGTGTATGTGTGTGTATGTGTGTGTGTGTGTGTGTGTGTGTTTTATATATATATATATATATATATATATATATATATATATATATATATATATATATATATATATATATATATATTAATTATATATATATTATATATAATACGCACACACATACATATGTCTAAATCTTAAATTTACCAGTCTAGCTAGGAGGAAAGTAATACATTATTAGAATAGATGATGGTTAAAAGAGGAAGAAAAAAAAGAAAATCAAGGATTGGATGTTCTGATTGAGCTAATGTTGAAACCCTGAATATTGAATGTAATTAAATTGAAACAAGTACTCAAAATCCAGTTTCCGAATGGTCACTGGAAAGAAAACCCGGGGCAGCAGTGGATCTATGATGTAGCACTAGTTGTATGAATTGCGTCAAATAAATTTTTAACTTAAACACAGTTTTCACGCTTGTGTATTTATGGGGAAAGATTCGATGGGAATAAAAAATGTATTTTCTCAGGGTTTTACAGTATAACTGTAGAGACGTGTCCAATTTTTCCAGTGGAAGCCGCAGCTGCAGATTTTATTCGGGGGGGGGAGGTCCACACTAGTGACCTTTTATAATGAAGAAACATATCTCATATTTTGGTACCGTATGCATTGATCTATAGAACAGCTTATATTCAAATTAATGTTTAACTATATATCATATACAGGTTGCTGTATTATTTGGTGGATGTGATTTCAGTACAAAAACCACAACACATTTTTAATGGGAGTTTTAATTTATGGAGGCTTTTTAATGACCTAGCTGTGTATTAATGGAATTAAAGATTAAAATGAATTTTCTTCACAAAATGTAGGTAACACATTATCATTATTATTATTATTTATAATGCGTAAAGCTTTTATTCATAGTGTATCACTTAAAATTGTTAACATTTATGTACACTACAGCAGTTATGCAATGGTTTACAAAATCCATGGAATTATTTTTATCATATTGGGAATTAAAAATAATTTTTGATCTTTTCCCTGTGTAAGCGTGTTATATATTTTTTTTCTCTTTTCCCCCACCGCTAGTTGGTTATGTGAGGTCTTTTTGTTGTCTGTGTTGATGTGTGTATTCGTGATATATACGACAAATGAATGTCTGAAAGTAGTTTTTAATTATTTATTAAATCATATATATATTTAGAGATCTCTTTTTACCAGCAGATTTAGAGAGTGAAGGTTACAGTAAAATTGTGTCTGGAATATATTTTCTTTTGGACAACATTCCTTGCTGTTTGAATTCTAATTCATTTCCACAATACAAATGATCACCAGGAAGTCTAACACTTACCATGGTATTATTACACAAGCTGAAACAAGGCTTTTTGATTCAAATGAACTGCACCTATTTCCCATGGTTAGAGCAAAATGCTAATTGATATTAAGTATTTATTTATTATACTTAATTAGAAGTGTATTTCCTGACTGATGCTGCATTTACATCATACAGGTTTCTATGGCACGATGCTGTGGTGACTGTCAGGGGAGAGAACTTCAAACAGGTAGCACAGTAACTTTACTTCCTGGGGTGCAAAAAAACCCAGGAAAGACACATTATCCTAGTGAAACACTGATGACTGCAGCTTGTGAGAAAGTTGTGTAATCCCAACATCATGATTCTTACCTCAGGTTCCGTGCCGGGGTAAAAGAGCATGTTCTTTACTTTTTCTAAGTCTGGCATATCCCTACAAATCCTATGATCCACCTGAGATATAGTGAGATAAATACAGCCTACGTTCCACACTTTCATTTTTTGTACACTTCCTTCGTCTGCTTCAATGGGTTGCGCTTTAAATTGACCGCTTTTGCATAAATAGTGAACTAGTACATGATGTTGAGAAGAGACTCAATTCAGGACACCTAAGCTTTTAGTACATCCTGTGACTTTGAATTGATCTAAAACACAATAGATCACTTAAATGTGTAAACAAGCTGTAAGGGGGCAAAGATTCTGATGAACCTTTGATTTGTAAATGACCTTGAACATACATTTATGGAATTTGGTAGACACCCATATACAGATTGACTTGCATTTTATTTCATTTACACAACTATTGGGTTAAGGGGCCCAGGAGTGGCAGATGGGATTTTAAACTTTTAATCAGTGGATCCAAAGGCCAATGCCTTAAGCACTAAGCTACCACCAGAACTCGACTTCTGTGTCACAATTGTAAAATGGCCTGGGTAAAAAAAGAAATTCAATTGGATCAACAGAGACATACTTTTATTTTTTTTTTTTTTTGTATTATTATTGTTTATTATTTAAATACATTTACTTCATTGATAGTTAGATGAATTGCATAGTTTTAGAGATCTATAGCTAATTAAAACCAAAAAAAACAATTTCCTATTATATATTTTACACATACAGGTAATCCCTAAGTTACAATGGGATCAACTTACAAATTTTCGATCTTGCGATAGAGATACAACAAAATTGTGAAAATTTGTAAAGTTTAGTAATCGAGTATTCTAACGATGATTCATCAGGTAATCGGATAAGAAGTACTTTTTCTTTATTAAATAGCTATACAAAGTAAGAGAGAGAATATAAGACAGGTCTTTTAAAATTAACAAGTAATTTGGTTTTCTTTTTTTAAAAATTCAAATTTTTATTGCTGAAATTGCATAAAAGACTATCGGTGATTTGGACCCCATTTAGTGCATTTAATAGCCATATTACATCAAACACAGTATCGCGATGCGGAAAAGCTGCTTGAAATTATTCATTTATTCCCAGCTTTAAAAACGGGCTGCACAGTATATAAATAAAAATCTATTTCAAATTACTTTAAAAAATGGTAACCGCACTGTACGGTGGCTTCTTTGTTTTAGTTTGAAATTTAAACTTAAATTCTGCAGCGTCTTCTGTGTTACCTGTCCAGTGCGCTCCAGAGTTTGGAGGGTGGTGCGTCAATAATAATGGTCCGTGGGAAACACAGTGCTCCATGTTTAGTTAAATGGACTAAACAAAGATGAGATTCATTTTTGTAATGAAATTACTGGAGTTACTTAAGGAATCATTACAGCCCTAGTATAATTTACACAGTACGGTACTGTAAATTGCTCTGTTTTGCTAAATTAATAAAAACATTTTTAAATGAACAGTTTACAGTATACAACCCCATACTGATCACCATTCTTCAAGACTCCTGCTCTCCAGTCTCCACTTACGATATTTTTAAGTTATGGTGGGGGTCATCAAAACACATCTCTATTGTACAGTAAGTTGAGGACTAGCTATATTTAGCTAGCATGGCAACAATTCTGAAGCTGGATGTACACAAACACAGGGTTTCATCTTAATGTTCATATCTACCTTTCGAGAATCAAGTGAAAACATGTCACAATGTTGTCCATTTGCAGAGCGAGAATGAGACACGGCCCCTCACACAGAAATGGTTCCTGTTTAGAGTGAAAGGGTTTTTTAGCTATTCACTTTGTTATAATGATTTTTTTCAGTTGTATTGTAAAGACTTATTTTAGGTGCGGTACCAGTGGTGGGCTTCAGGAACAACGCTGGGTGAGTTATTTGGGTCTGGTCGAGAGAGCAGAGTCTCACGGCCACCACGTGGCAGCCTGTGCTCAGCAGTTGTTGCAGCAGGTCAAGATGAAGAGGTGGACGGCTCAGCTGGAGTACACACGAGGGCATAATGAGGCACGTGGTTTGGCAGAGAGCACTGCACACTGAGCACCCTGTTACCACAAAAAACAAATAAACACAACTGCCCCATTCTGGTACACAAAATTCAAACAGTGTCAGCAGGAATTGCTGTGGTGAAAAAGAGTTTTGAAGCACTTGAAGGTGGAATAAAAACGAACGCTTTACCTCCAAACAGTTCTGACTTCCCCATTTGCTTGTTGTTGGCGATGGTATGAGACTGTTGTCGTTCCAGACTAGCCACTGGGTCGGCTCTCAAACAGGGTACCTGCAATGAAATCTTTTTATTTTTTTGCATTTTTATTTTCTGGATGCAATTCAAGGACACCTGCTTTCTCAAAAATCCTTCACACACAAGCTTCCCATACCTGCTCATGCTTCATGACCAATGTTTCTGTGCAGCATAGACCTTCTGAAAACAGTCTGCTGGTAAGAAACCGATCCTAAAGCACAAAAAGTGAGAGAATTTGGTGTCAATATTCACAGGCAATTACATTAAAAACTATCATAATATATCAGACTCATCATCTGACAGGCCACAGCATAATGTAACAAATAGCAGGTGGACAGAGGACCACAAGACGTGTGTGTTTCATAAGAAGAGTCTCTCAATCTTTGAACTCTGAAGAAACTGTAATCAATATAAACAGTCTACTACAATGTCTTAGGAATGCAGTTTGCATGAAAAGTTCAGCAATTAAGCACCAATCACTGAACAGTTCACCTAAACAATGGTTGAACTGTAATGAAAGGACATTCGGTGCCACCCAGATGAGGATGGGGAACCTTTTAGGTCTGGTTCCTTTCAAGATTTTTTTCCTCATACCATCTCTGGGTATTTTTTCCTTTTCACTGTCACTACTGGCTCGCTCATTAGGGATAAACTAAAGATTCTAAGGAATAAACGTGTACATTATTTTTACATTATACATCATAGCTTTATAACTGCATTGTCTGTGTTAAGCTGTTTGAGACAATGTCCATTGTGAAAAGCACTATACAAGTAAAACTGAATTGAATTAAACCTAAATAAATACTGGTGTTATGTAAGGATGCTACTTTGAGGTGTTTTCTGAGTTTTAAATAACAAGGAGAATGATTGTGCATTTCTGGGTGGCTCCTTCTTTATGCTAGATCACTAGGCCCCCAATGAAATACTTGGGTAGAAGCTGGTGCACAGCAGGGAAGAGACGAGGAGGAGGAGGAGGTGAGTGCAATGATTTCATCAAAAGTGAAGAAAGCAACAGATGGGAATTTATTGGAAGTGAACTAGGTGGATGGTGGAGCTTCAAGTGTGAAAAAGTTGGGCAAACAAATATCAGACTTTTTCTAACTCTATTGTATTTGAAACTGAAGTCGATAGCTAGATGTGTTTAAAACCAAAATGGAATCAAAGGAAAGTGAATGGGGTTTCACTGTTTTATGTACTCCACACATTTGTTGTTCCCATGTGCTTAGAAATAGTGACTGTGAGAAATAAAACCAAATACTAGTCTCAACGTGGGTGCTAATCACATTACATGCTTACGTCGGTCAAATACTTTATTATTCAGTGACATCTCTAAATAAAGTGTCCACAGAAAATACGATTTCTGAATAAGAATAAGCATTTCTGCTGCACATCAACACCCACTGTAGCGCCAATTCTTTGTCCAGGAGTAACTACTGGAGCAGTGATTATTAACATTTAGGTTCACTCCTGAACAGCCGTCAATTTGTGAATACGGTTACTAGGTAACATCACGCTGCTGAGAGCAAAGATCAAGTTTGAATGCTCTGACACTCCGAACACTACATATCCATTTTTATTTTTTGAAATTGGAAAATGAATTTTAAAAATTCACATTGTGACCTTACATCGGGGGCGAAAACGATTTGTGTTTACCCTCTTACACTCCAAGTGATTTTGCTATGTTGTGTAAAACATTTAAGAAAGATTTCTTTTTCTTTTTTTTTTTTTTTACTCTGCAAGTGTTTGTCTTTTATGACAAGATATCAAGCTGAAACAAAGGTTGGAAAGGTGTTTATTTTGAGGGCTAGTGGTAAAAGTAGATTACATTGGTCTCTTGCCTTGTCTTTGGTGGATGAAATACCTACACCCTCACACTAGTATGTCGTTCTTCCCCACAGTGTTACCACAAAATTGGAAGCACATAACTTTGTATGCTGTACATTACAATTTCCTTTTATTAAAAACTAAGAGGTGGTCCACTGACAATGGTCCAGCATGACAATGCTCCTGTGCACAAAGCAATAAAGTGTCTTAAGGCTGAAGTGGAAAGACCGAACTGAACACCATTTTTTGGGATGAACTGGAACACCTTATTTATGAATGATGGTAAGCACAAAATGGACACAGATTGGGTTGTCAGGAGCTGGATATGATCAGTGTATGGGGAAGTTTTGTGGTCTAAGCTCTTATTGTTTCAGTTAATCACTTGCAATGAGATATTTGATCAAAATGTACAGTGCCAGGTTAGGTAAAATCTAAAGTTGCAACAACTAATCGATAAAATCGCCAATAATCGAGAACGTTATCGATTAGTTGGTCTGCTCGCGTTTCTGGTCCACATGACTGTAAGATAACACAGCCTCCCGCAAAAATGTCGGACAGTACAACTGGTCAACTGGCAGCAGGATAAAGTGTGCCCCCAAGTTATCCAAGGCATTGGAGCATTTTATATTAAACCCAAGGCATTGGAGCTTTTTATATTACAGTTTTTCTCAGTTGCTTTGGAGCATTTCTCAAATCATCTTTAATATTTGCAAACCAGTAAATGCATTTCTCAAAACAATGTGTACAAACATCACAATACAATGGATTTCTTGCAAAAGCCTGTACTTTTCTCAAAATACTTAGTTCATCTCTCAAAAGAAAGTATTTGTGCCACTGAACATCTCAAATGCTTCAGAATAAAAAGTCTGTTTGTCATTATTCACAAACAAGAACATGAAAATGGTTAGTCATGTTGTCAGTATGACGGTGCAGTTTCAGTATTTCTTGATATGAACTACGGTTTGGATCACAGTGACTGAAAATGCACAAAGTTCAATTTTTCTGTTTGGAATTTATGAATATGAGCAGTGCAAATGTATTTATTTGATTGCATATTTGATTTATATCGATTGCAAGAGACTGTTTTAGTGTCTGTCTGTTTCTTGGTTGTTCATCCATTTTCAGAAATTGTAATTCTGTGTTTTGCTTTGTCCCCAAATGAAGGTTCACAAGATTCACCTTTGAGCTGTTTTAGAGAACTAGTTGATTATTGGTTGATCTGATGCTGTTCACTCCCCTTCATTAGTGACATTCAAGATTCATCTGCACAATTCATTAATTCAACACATTTACAAAAAAAAAAAAAGTTTTATAGAAATTTTAGACGGCAGACGATGACAAGTGGTTTAAATGTTTTGCACTGAGATGTTTTGGGGGTTAAGACTATTTAGGTGAAACCAGTATAATATAGTTTGATCAACATGAACATAAACAACATAATGTCGGAAACAGCAGACAATTGTACACAATAAATTAAATGTTTGTACAAAAGCATTCACTCACAACAAGAAATGCTTTTATGGTGTTCATAAGTGACTAAATGATGTGGAGGTTGAGCAAGTAGTTTTGAGAATTTCATTTCTGATCTGAGAAACGCTCCAAAGCAAATAAGAAAAGCTATAAACGCAACAAAGAAAACTGTACCTGCAAGTTATTGCAAAACAGACACTGGTGTCACGGATGAAGGTGAAACATCAGCACACTAAAGCAGAAACTGTATAATCCACATCATGTAAATATTGTGTAGTTTAATAAAGTGCTATTGTGTAAAACTGTTTGCTAACTTCAGGACTGGATCTGTTCTGTTGTGTCTCGTGAGCATCAGGTTGCGCAATCAGCTCGTTTGCGACATAGTGATGGATTCAATTAAAATGGTGCGAACAAACACTAAATCTGAAAGCAGCAAATAACAGCAGTAAATGATAAAAAACAGATTTACCACTGTTGTGGTTAATGATTGATTATGTGTTTGTACACCAATGCATAATTTTTTTTTTTTTTATTTTTTTTTTAACAAGCCTGTTAGCTTGTATAGCATTTGTCTACTACAACAGTAACTCATCTGTTTTCAAACCTGATTTAATGCGGCTTTACTATGTTCAAATACTTGTTTTTAATGTTTGTATATTTCATTTATGCATATATCATTTAATTATTATACAAGATTAAATTATATATTCTAATATATATTCTAGATGCTTATATCTTCATAAATAAACAAAATGTCTGTGTATTTTTTTGAACAAAAATTGTCAAAATAATGTTGTATTATATTTTATATTGATTTATTAAAGCATGGTTGTCAACTTACCATCTGCAAAATACAATACAAATGTTGATTTACACAAACTGCTTTTTGTTTTTGTTTACAGAAAGAAACAACTCAGCATGGGGGAATTTGTTCAAAGGAGAAATCCCCATGCGCTCCTCAACAAGCAGCTACTATAAGCTTTAATATGTCTAAATAAACATAGTTAAACTAAATATGTGGCTTTTGCATTTTTACACTTTTATACATGAATATCCTAAATTATGGTTTTATATAGTTATAATAAGCAAAACACCTTATTTTTAAAAAAATATTTTTTTTCATCCGATTAAACAAGAGAGAGAGAAAAATTTAACCATTCGATTAATCGATTATCACAATAATTTGTTAGTTGTAGCCGAAGTGAAATACAGGACAAACACCTCATATAAACTGTCCAGCATGGTGGTGGAGAGGTTAGGATTTGGGCTTGTTTTAAAGCCAGAGGATGTGGGTATCTTGCAGTCACTGAGTCGACCATGAACTCTTCTGTTTACCAAAGTTATCTATACTCAAAAATCTGTCAAAGATCTGCCATCTGTCCAACAGCTAATGCTTGGCCAAAACTGGGTCATGCACCAAGACAATGATCCTAAGCACACTAGCAAATCTGCAACAGAATGGCTGAGAAAGAAGTGTTGCGCAGTTAAAATCCAGACCTCAGCCTGATTGAAAATCTGTGGCAGGACCTTAAGAGGGATTGGCCACAAACTTCAATCAACTCAATCAACATTGTGAGGAAAAATGAGCCACAATTTCTCCACAACGATGTGAAAGCTTGATAAAGTCATACAGAAAATTACTAATTTTAAAAACCTGATTTTATTATGTCCTGATATGTAAAATCCAAGAATTAAAAGAGGATGCACTTTCTTTTTTATACAACTGTATATAACTATTATATAAATTCTTCCTACACAAGTACAGTTAACTAGCCTACTGGAAATGTAAATGACCCCACAGGTCACATAGGGATAGAATGTACATTTCATGTTTATTTCTTTTGGACTGGAATGTTAAAGTCAAGACCTTTGGACGAGGTTCTATTCGATAAGTCTGTGATTTTTAAACCATTTTTAGACATTTAAGAAAATATTTTGCTGCAAAACCTCTCACATATGTATATATTGTAGCATGTGGCAAATCTTTTCTTGTTTTACTCTAGTTGTCAGACCAAACAAGGCAGATAGAATGTTATAATTTCAAGGTCTCAATGTGTTCAGAGAAAAGCCAAAAGCATTATGCCTGCCACCTGTATAAACATTGTAGTCAGCTGACCACTAGACTGAGCAGAGGCACTGAAGACATCTGGATCATATTTTTCTATGACTGATTGCATATTGTTCATTAGATTAGATATGCCTGAGCCCAAGTCATTTATTCTCCTGGAATGTCTGGCATTCATTCATATACAGTACCTAATAATACAAGGGGTTTATAAAATGTGTTATAGGACTAACAAGGGCACAAAGGTTTCATGCGAATCAATAGATTCTCAAGCTAACAGCCACTATTACAAAATCAATATAACAAATGTAGTCATACGATTTCTGAGAAAAACTAAAGGTGAAATGAAATGGCACTGCCAGAGTTCTACTACTGTAAATGCCTTGAGCAATCTATCAGTGCCATAGCTGGCCCTCCAGAAATGGAGATCCTCAGTTCTTGCTTGAGCTAGATCCTCAGGGCCCAACAACTCCAGTAGCTTCTTAACCGCATTCACCCTCTGTAGGCACAGTGCCAGTACAGGTCCTGAGGTCAGGTACTCCGATTCAGAGTCTCGGTCAGAAGACTCCAGCAGATGTTTTCCATTTATTACAGCCTACACAAAAATGTTTTTGGCAAAAACGTTATTTCATTCCTTGATTTGAATATATGATTAAGAAGAAGGAAGCTAATGACCTGGTCACTGATGCGTTCCTTAGTGTGTTTGCCATCTTTAAGTTGAGTACAAGCATGCGGAAGCCCACTAAAGTGAAGCCGTTCTGCTGGACTTTGCAGAGAATTGTTCCCAATTAATGACTCCAGACACCAGGCTTAAACAGTGCCAAAGTGTGTAGAACCTGAGCTCCTAAGGGCATAGCAGTGTGAGCCAGTCATGCGACCATGTCTTTCTGAAAGAAGACTTGAGTCACTTTACTTACCTTCTGTCATAGAACTGAACAAGGACTGACCTGAAGAACCTGGATTTAAAGAAACCTTGTCAAGAGTGCATTACAGTATGTATGAACTTCTACAATAATAATCTACAATGATCACCATTTCTGGTCTCATGTTACATACCTATGCTTGGCAGTGGCAGATATTTAAACATAACTCAACTGCTGTGATCTAGAAGGAAAGAAATAAAATGATCTGGAAGCACTTTAGCTTCTCCATCTACTCAATTTCTTTTATGTGGCATTTTCATCTGGAATCAGCTGTGTCTTGGTAAAGAATAGGGCAGCTAGCCTGAAAGCCATTTCAGGAGTGGTCGACATCAGGACACTCAGATCCCCAGGATAGTCTTGTGGTAAACGTTTTTGTATCTTGCTGAATGCCTGTGGACTTCAAACGGCACAGACCAGAGCCGGAAAGGATATCAGGCTTACTACTCTGCTGTGCCACTGGTGCTCACTGACCTCGAAAGGGCTCAGCTCCTGTGCCAGCCGCCAGGACAGCGTGGGCAACCACTTCAGAGCCAACAACTCAAATCTGTCCTCACTCACTTCTCCTGGGTGATAGAACATTTGGAATCATTCAAGATCTAATCATAAAAAACCCCAGAAGGACAGTCTAGGTTAAATAACTACACAAATGTGGAACAACCAAATGTGTAATATAAAAATTACTGTAAACAACTGACCTTTTTGCTAATTATTGTTTAAGCTACTTGATTGATTAACCTTTATCTGTGATTAAATCATGAAATAATTGCCCAAAATGTTAATCATCAGTGTTATTTATCTTCTACCTTCATCTTCTTCCTTTAATCATATTTTATGAAATGAATGCTGAAAACCCCCAGGAAGGGCAGAAACCCAAACATACTCCCTTATTCAATGTGTTTGCATGATTATCACTGAAACAGGAAGTCAGTGCAATACAACATTAAATGGCTCCTCCACCCTCTAAAAATAGTCACTAGCATTTCGCTTACCTCACGGCCACGGCTAAGCCATACATGACAATTACTACCACGGATAGTGTGTGTGGGACTCTCTTCAAGGGAGCATTTGTTTGAAGAAAAAAAATCGCTGACATGCTGAAGTGCAGATTGATGTCAGTAAAATGTTTACGTTTGTATTTTGAATACCTACTAAATGCAAATTTTGTCATCGTTCAGGCATACGCTAGGTTATAAATATTTTTAATGCTAACATTCATAGTAAAAGTACCAAGAATTCAGTAATTATTATGCCATATGGACTAAGATTCTTTGGACCATTCCTGATCCATGAACGGTGTGGTGTCTGCAAACCTGCTTGTTTTCCATAAAGAACCTTATGAAGCCGACTCATGTCCTTTTCCATGATGTTGTGACCAGTCAGTGTGAGAATCACAATCTGTTCTATCTCCCTGCATGATGGATATGTGTGTTTTGCAAGGACAACAGGGCTGAAGTCTGGTACTGTCCACGTGTGGTCTCCTACAACAATATCAATATGTTATCCATTAGTTTTCATAGTGGGGGTTAAAAGTACAGTGGAGTTGGCATTACCTTACTTCTGTACCAAGAAAGTTAAAAAGGTCTTGCGTATAAGGTACGGCATAAAAGCAGAGATCTGATTTGAGGTGAACACTGTGGGGCAGTCTGGTCTGGAGCAGTCCTACCAGTCTTTGCAAAGACAGCTTGTTCATCAAACCTTCAAAACCAGTTGAAATGAATTTAATCTATTTGCCCTATCCTAATATCCTTTGAATAGCAGAGCTCCACATTCAGGTTGTCTTTGTCTTCGTTGGATGATCTGAAACAATTAGTTGTGAAAAATATGCGAAAAAAGGGGAAACCTGGGTTAAAGGGTAAAGCTCTGCCTGCATTTTTGTGATTAAGAGTTTTTCTTTTGGGGTGCTGCCCTTCCAAGTGAGTACACGAGTAATGTCACTTCGACAGTAATTTTTTTTTTCCATTGGGCAGTTTTTTGCACACTTGAAATAGTTAATCCTGGGATACAGTCTAAATCCCCTATAAAAAGATTTAGAATGATCTAGGTTAAACTATGGGGTTTCATGTTCACAATGCTAATACTAACATAGTTACCATTATACCATGGCTGATCATACATCTTATACTGTCCATTCCTAAACCCTGGTTTAAGGTCCACCAAAAAGCATCATTAATGGCAGAAAAGTTATTAATGCTGCTTTGAAACAGGGCTTTTATAACCCTGGGAAAGACTGTGCTACCCTGCCTTTAAATTACAAAAATAAAACGTTTCTCTACCGAGATATAACAGCAGCGTTTAGAACAGCGATAACCTTAACTATATAAAAACCTTAACCTAACCATAATTCAATAAAGTAAAAATTAATAGACTTGACTTTCTCATACAATAAAAGGTATGGAAGATAAGAGTTACACCTGTAGGCAGGTTGGCAGAGTGGCGGAGTGCATTCTCTCTCCTCAGCAACAGCACCAGGCAATGAGAGAAGGATTCAAGCAGTGCTTCATCCATGCTCACCATAGGTACATAACAGAATGTCAACATCTAACACAATCACATAAGAGGTTCATAATAATACAGTACATTCTCACAGTTTTGGGCTTTCTGATTGATAAAACTAAGAATATGCATGCTGTAGGATTTAGAAGTGATTACCTGCTCAGCACTGAGGCCTAGAGATGAGGCTCTCGTATCAGATATTTGTATTCTCTGCAGCCCCATCAGCTGGAAGCCATGCTTTGCACATGAAGCCAGCACGTGGCTGTAACAACACGGTGGAACCACTGGAGACACGAGCAGAAAAACATCCGCTACGCAGGCAGAGAAACAAATAAAAGCATTAAAAGCAGTTCATATAGTGGTACCATGATCCTTATTACTTAGGTATTTTCTATTGTATAGTATAGTGTACTTTTAAAAAGAAATAATGATACACAAATGAAAATTCGATACACAAAACCTTAAAGAGCACTGATGAACCATTAAAACTTAATTCTAAATGCAAATCAAAGAAACATCACGTGCATCTTCTGAGGTGAAGGTCAAATCTACTTGCAAACGCCTCCTATGCAATGCAATAGTATTCCTACAGTGTACTGGAACTTCTATCTCTGTTTTTTATAGTGATTCCAGAGGTATAGTCCTGGGTTCACATTTAAAGTGCCCTCTTTGCTCCAAATACAGTTATAGATAGTACCATTGTGTTACAATCCTACGTATATTACAAAATGATGTGTATGCAATTGGACTACACTGAGAAAACTAGACAGTATGTTTCACATAATTTGCATAATTCAGAATGATTACACGTATGTGATAGTGTACAGTGTTGTTATTTTGCACTGTAATATTTGAAAAATGTACCTTTTGCTGTGGCACAAAGCATTTCTGTGTTTCCTCTATTACCATAAGACTGAGCCCTGAGAGTAAGACACAAGCTTAGTATTTAAAAGCTAAATGTGACTGTTCAAATCTTATTATAGTAATAATTCTTACTGTGCAGTCATCCTGTGATCATTACTTGGCAGTCTTCCACCAAACCACACACTCAAACCAAAGTGAACCAGACTAGCCAGGTTTGGAGAGTAGAATAGAGTATGCTCTTGGCAGTGGCAGTGAAGGGCATTAATAGAGGCTGGGTCAGTCTTGCGTGCCAACATGGGGTCTGAGGACCCAGTGATATTTTGCCACACAGCCCTAGCGTTAGGTCCATGAATAGCCATGGCAAGCAGTGGCTCCTCAGAGAGCCTTCTCAGTTCACTCATTCCAAGCTCTGAAAAATGTATCTATTAGGAATCTATCTGTATAGAAAATACATTGTTGGTGTCACATTTGAACTGAACGATGGTTTTATCAGCTTCAAAATAAAACAATACAACCCTGACAATAAACATCTAAAAAACTTTCTTATTGCTTCATTATGGCACCTGTTTGTGGGTGGAATATTATTTGGCAGCAAGTGAACATTCTGTCCTCAAAGTTGATGTGTTAGAAGCAGGCAAAATGGGTAAGCGTAAGGATTTGAGCGAGTTTGACAAGGGCCAAATTTCGATGGGTCAGAGCGTCTCCAAAACTGCAGCTCTTGTTGGCTGTTTTCGGTCTGCAGTGGTCAGAATCTATCAAAAGTGGTTCAAGGAAGGAACAGTGGTGATGCACATGGGAAGCGAACGCTGGCCCGTGTGGTCCGATCCAACAGACGAGCTCCTGTAGCTCAAATTGCTGAAGAAGTTAATGTTGTTAATGCTTGGTTCAGGACTGTTTTGGCAGCAAAAGGGGGAGCAACACAATATTAGGCAGGTGGTCATATTGTTATGCCTGATCAGTGTATACCCATAAAAGAATAATTTTTTGCCATGATAACTGTTTGCTGTAGCATAAATACTGCAAAATTGTAATGTTTTTATCATTATTTGATTGGATTTACCTACACAGCTAGCTAGGAGTTCTTTAGAAAGGTAAGTAGGGCAGAGGCCACACACATCCAGTCCTGAGCTAAACAGAAGCTGAAGGGTATGATGTGTTGCCAGAGTGTTATGAAACATTGCCTGGTGCACCAATGCCAACGCTACCTATGACCAAGAGACACATTTGCTCTTATTCCTGGAAACAACAGAGTGCTTTTGCAAAATAGCACTACAAATGCTATTGAGACTACTGCAAACAACTTCGTCTTTCTCACCTCAGTCTGAGGCTGCTGAGAAGTTGTAACCTCTGCCCACTCACATATTTGTTCTTGAATGCTGAGTGTCTGCCAGTAAAAGTCAGGATTTGTCCCAAAGGCCTTTCTGACAGTCTGCAAAACCCAGAATAAAAGGTCTACCATTAGTACTCACTGAATTTAAACCATTGGGTCAAATGAATCTGAATAAATCTGATTTGGTTCATTTATTTCAATTTGGCTGGCCTCTTAATCAGGGCTAATTGAGACAAAGTGGTTAAGCCTTGAATAAGGCAAAGAGACGAGTGCAGAATGGGATTGCTATTGCTTTTCCAGTAGGTGGTTAAGCCCTGGCAGCCAGGATGCCACTGTCCCCAGCTGAGTCTGAGCCAAAGATTGCAACACTTGCTGACTGAATGCTGTCCAGCCCCTCTTCCTGTTCTTCCACTGTAAATAAAACAAATAAAAAATGGCCAAAAATCCAAACTGAATCAAAATCAGAACCAAAGAAAGATGGGAGAAATGTGTCTGAAGTTCTCACGCAAAGTTTTGTACAAAGAGACCTGATTCCTTCACGAGGTACAGCACAGATGTAAATCACCATGGAATCATTCTTCTAAATCTGTTGCAGCCCTGTGACCCAAAATGGAGCAATGTTAGTCACAATCTCCTCTGCACTACAGCTGCTGGGTTTGGCCTGCAACACATCAGACCGATGCAATATTAGACTTCCAATCAAAGCTTTCTATATTTTCTGTTTATTCACAGTGATGCATACCAACGACATGAACCACGCTATCATTAAATTGTAAACAAGAGATCCGCGTGACGTTGAATCCATTGTCTATACTTTTCCTTTAGCTTGTCCTGCCACCACACCAGGGCTCAAGAGGGGCACCATTAAAGCAAACTCTCCATGCTTTTGACGTAAGAAGGCAAACTGCTAACTGATGGAGTATTAGACCCATCCTGAGAAAGAAGCATGAAGGATTGTAAAATGTATCTTGCCACTCAGGTAAAGAAACATCAAATTGACACAATATACACTATATAGGCCACTACACTCATACAATACACAGCAATGGACATTAGTTAGTTAGTACAGAAATTCCATTATGCATTGTACCACAGGATTTGTGAAATGAATGTAACCAAACTATTGCAGCAAATATACTGCATATATATGGAGCCTTTTTGATACTGCACATAGTAAATTCCAGAAACTGAAGAAACCGTTGTGTATTCAACTCATAGTATCATAAAGTACGTCAGTCATCCCAGCAGCACTCTGTTTTCTGTTTGTAGATCGCTGTGGCCTGAAGGTGAGTAGATTCTTTAGATAATGTTGCCTTTGCTCTGTGTTCTTCTGCCAATCTTTCTGCAAGCGGTCACTGCATAACGTACAAGGTGAACTCAGTAATGTCAAGAACACATACAGTAATAAAAAAAAAAAAAAAAAAACGAATTCCATTTAAACCTATTTATTATGCAAAAAGACATAATTGTAGCACTGGAGGTCAAAACTAAAAAAAAAAAACACTTGCAAATTAAAACATTTTTACAACCAGATGATTGAATAAAGATGTGTTTTTAATTAGAGAAAAGTCGTTTTTGAAAGCCACACAATCAAGTCAGAGCACCTTTTATCCATTTGTAGCTCAGTTGCAGCATTTTCTGTTTTATCCGTCAATCCTTTAGCTTTAGCAGATGCATCTGTAAAAAGGGTTGGCTCACTCAGCTGTTTATTAGCAGATGTATTTAAACATCCATGCCAACCTTCCACTTAACCTCAGGTCATTTTATTTGTAAAAAAAGCTTCTCAGAATCTTCAGAAACTGTCCCTTTGAAAGGGCTTTCCAGCCTGTTTTTGTGTGCCTCCTTTATTTTTTGGAGTAATAAATTCTTTCCAGAAATTATTCTAAAAACATGAACAAAATTAAATTTAAATCATTATAAAACATTGTTATATGTAATATCTATAACATTATATATTAAACAGTGAGGCAAAGCTGTAGTTCAAATGCAGAGAGCAAACCACTGCAGTTGTTTATTAGATAATTCGTGCCATTTTGATGGAAGCAATATGGCATCCAAATAAATAAAAATAAAGACTTTTGCGGTCTGTTTATTTATGTTGTTTGCTGCAGCACCTTGGTCCTGGGGAAACGTTGTTTTGTTTTACTGTGTACTGCACTGTTTATGGCTGAAATAACAATAAAGCCTACTTGACTTGACTTGATAAGAATGGACATCTGGCAGTGAACATACAATGTAAGAATTGTGGTTTGGTTCTTCAAAGATTTGATCAGATTAATAAATGATTACGAACTGAAACCTGGTAATAATCAATAAAAAACTCCATGGCACCATTTGAGCTAGAAATAGACCCAGAAATACCCAGAAATAGAGCTCTAAAGTCGGCTAAACTGCCCGACTTCCAGTCTAAAGCTAAGTCCAGATGCATCCTTTTTTTAGCCCATTGCAGGCTCTATACAAAATAACATAATCATATTATAACTCTATGGGAAGAACATACCTTTTTTTACTTACTGCCTCTGTATGTTTGTCTAGTACTCTTTCAGTGGATTGGGCTTGTTTTAATAGGTCCTCCGGTGCATGCGTGGTTTTGGTTTTGTCTGATGTTCTTTGTTGCGCAATTTTATATATATATATATATATATATATATATATATATATATATATATATATATATATATATATATATATATATATATATATATATATAGTGGGAGGGGCTTCATTTCTCAGATGTAATTTTGCAATATCATTAAAATTATCAGTCCATTCAATAATAATAGAAGACAAATAAGTGTAATATCAATGATAATTTTATTTATATTTTTTTGTAGGAGGAAAGAGTTACAATGTTTTTGCACAAAACAAAGTGTGTTTTAAAGAGGAATAAAAACAGGATTAGCCTGAATTAATAGACTCATCATTTTGTTTAAGTACTTGGTCATTGGACTTTTCTCAGATGGCATCTTCGGTCGACAAGACCTTTTCATGGATACACTGATTGTCTCTTTCTCTGTCCTCACATGTCTGTCTCTTGCAGAATGCAGCCAACTGCTCCATCACATTAACTTCTGTATTGTTTCTGCAATCATCTATAAAACAAAATAAATACAATTATGTGTTGTTTACTTGAACAGAAGAACCAGAGGAATGGTATCAAAGTAAAAAGACATGATTGTATGGTCTGATATCAAACCTGCATAATTAAACATTCGATATTTGTCCAGTACTTCTGTTGTAGTGGTGTGTTTGTGATGGCCACGTTGATTAAGAGACTGCAGAACCAAATCCAGATTCCAGTTTTTTAGAGGCTATCAAGAAACAGTTGTTAAGAAACAGTTGTTCCAGGAAACCAGCTATAGTTGATTGTGGCTTCTTATAACACACTAATCATTTAGCAATACATTTAGACTTACTTTCAAAGACAAAACAGAGTATGATCGTGCATGTAATGGTCCTTTTTGTCTACAGATTTACAGGCATCTCCAGATCTTGCATCTTCACTTTATTTTTGTACACTCTGATAATGAGTGTCCTTCAACAGCCTCTGTGTCTGACTTACTATTTGTCTGCTGCTGCACAAAAGCAAGTGACGTTGCATGTTTTTCAGATTTGCTGGTAAGTTTTTTGTGGTTCCGGTGAGTTCTCAGAAGACGTTTTGAAATTCGAGAACTGTAGCACCTTGAGCTAAATAGTCTTTATGCTCTAAAGCAAACTGAGAACATCATCTTCCTGGTTGTTTACCTCAATATCAGAGTCGTCATTGCATGGCTAAGTTTCTGGTTTAAGGAGATCCTGTTTGATGGAAACACATTGATACCGCAATAGAACATTTTCACTCAATCATACACTCTCAAACACACGCACACACACACACACACACACACACACACACACACACACACACACACATACACACACACACACGCACAGGCACACCCACACCTCACTTCCCAGTTGTTTGAATGACAGGCCCAGGTTGACATCTGTCCCATCTGGCAACTTGAACAGAGATGGTCTCTGCTAAATAAATATTTCTTCTTTAGTGTCTGACTGAATAAGAATGAAGAAAAGGTAAGTGATAAATCGCAGATGATTTTATACAATAATCTTTTATATATAACTCACTAAGTTTAAATATACAGGGCTGTGCAAAGGTTTTAGGCAGTTGTAAAAAAAAATACTATAAATGAGAAGGCTTTCAAAAATCAGTGTTAATAATGTATTGTTATTATTAAAATAAATGGAAAATAAATGGACAGAAGAGAAATCCAAATCAAATCAATATTTCTGTGAGTCAGGTGTATGATTAACCAATCATACCAAGCAGATGGTTGTGGAAGACAGTATCATGTCACAGGGCATACACCATAGCAAGACTGAGCACAACAACAAGACACAAGGGTGCTTTACTGTATCAGCAAGGTCTCTGCCAGGCAAAGATTCGAAAGCAGACTGAGATTTCAATTTGGCGTTCATGCCAAATATTGATTCAAATATTTAATATGGCATTTCCTTCTGTTCATCTTATTTTCATTTTTTTTAATTAACAATAACTACTATACTAAACACTATAAAAACACTTTCTGAATTCACTATATATATATATATATATATATATATATATATATATATATATATATATATATATATATATATATATAGTGAATTCAGAAAGTATTCAGACCTCCTTCAGGTTTTTCACAGTTTCAGTTGTTCAGGTTGATATTTTTTCTGTATTGTCAGATGTCAGCTTTGGGGCCTTTTTATCGAGAGGTGTGTCTTTTTCAAAACCATGTCCAATCAGTGGTAGACTGCAGTCAAGGTGTAGAATCTTCTAAGCAACGATCAAGGGAACTGGGAAACACCAGAGCTAATCAAAGTGTTATTTAAAAAAAAAATTGTTGCAAAAGGTCTGAATACCTAAATAAGTACTTTAATACTTTAATACTTAAATGAATACTTATTAAAACATTTTTCTAAAATTCCTAGAATTCTGTTTTTGTCATTATGGAGTACTGAGTGTAGATTGAGAGATAAAAAATAATCTATTTGAATAATTGTAGTATCAGGCTATCAGGCTGCAACATAACAAATTTGAAAAAAATGCACTGTATATAGGACATTTTTGTAATACTCATTATACAGAAAAATAGATTTAAAACACTTTTAGAACACAAAGAGTGAGGTGTCAACTCCAATAAAACACATTTACTTCGCTCATTGACATTTTATTATTATGAAATTAAACAGGTGCTTAATATAAATGTATTTTTAAAAATAGTAAGTTAACATTTTAATTACTCACCCAGAATGAAGAGTCTGGATCAGGGGAGGGTATCTGAGATTTGAAGTGGTCAAAAAACGAGCTGTTTTGCATTTTTTTATTGTATATTATTTTTCTCTTCTGTATGGTTCGTAAGGTAAAGAACTAGGTCAGAAAGACCAGACTGGTTCTCGGCGTGACGCTGCTTTGCTGTTACCTTGGAGACGAGTGAACTTGCCTGATTGCCTGTATTTCTCAGACATATGAGTCTTATTCGTAAAAAATGTACCATTTATTTAGAAATAAAAGAGAAAACATTAATGATAGGTACAGTCGGTTATTTTATGCATATGATAAAACACAAATAATTCGATATATCTTCCTAAAATTAATCTGGAAATTCTGGACATGGGACATCATATTAAGGGCATGAACAACTATGTAAAATTAAACTTTTCACGTTCACACTTGCATTGATATGTTGTATGTGTGAAAGCAGCTTTAAAATACAGATGCATTATGTATATAGTAAAGCAGCGTACAGTCATAAGAAACCATCTAAAAAGACTAAGACCAAATCAACTATGTAAACTTATGCAATCATTTTAGCAGTGTCTAATCAAAGTGACGGACTTTGAACAGAATCTGATGTTGTTCTAATGTTAAACGATGTGGATGTTAAAAAGGATGATTTGAAATACAGGCACATTAACTTGCATGCACACACACTTACATACTAGTTGAAAGTATGAATTATTAACACGTACACATTACCTGTCTGTAATGCTACAAAACAATTGATTTTCACATACATTGTAGTGATATTGAATACAATTTTTGTTTTATTTCTATAGCACTTTTAACAATGTCCTACAGCTGCTTTGTGCCTACAAGTTTATCCCTTATAAATTTGTTTCTACTGAGCAACAGTGGAAAGAAAAAAATTCCCTCAGATGGTATGTGGAAGAAACCTTGAGTATCAAAAAAAGGGGCCCATCCTCATCTGGGTAGCAACATTCATTACAGTTCCATCACTGTTGAGGTGTACTGTTTAGTGATGGGTCCTTAAATGCAAAACTGTTCATGCAAATTGCATTAAAAATATTAAAAACAGTCCAAATCCATACTATTAGATCTTAAGTTGCTCAGTAGCTTCATCAACTTGATAGCAGTCTATCTGTGATTAGTTATATTTGATTTTTGAATTATTTCAATTATTGCTTTTTTTAACCAACGCTTTCATCTAAATCGTCTGATTATTACACTCCTGATTAATATCAGCTATATTTATAAGGCTGTTCTTAGTTGCCTTTTTTTTTTTACACTTGACCATTCTCTTGCTGTTTACCATTTATTGTGCAAACATGAATATATGTAATTCCATAAAGCCCAGTGCAGAGATGGTTAAAGAAGAGAAATAGTAGGATTTTACTATAAGGAAGGAAACTTTTGCAGTTTTAGACCTATTTGTTTTTAGACCTATATGTTTTTGCTTTTCCAGTTTTAGTCTACATTGCTCAAACTATGCACTATGCATATTGGTCTCTATCTTTTGCTTGTTAATATTTAATTTAGGGCTACCAAATCAAACACAACCTGTTTATTCTGAAACATGTTCGAGCAGTTACTTAGTAAATGCACTCATGTGAAGTTTAAAAAAAAATGTAAAATTAGGAACACAAACTTCTTTTCTTTCTTTTATGAAGTATACATTTAATGAAATATGTATTATTTATTATTGTATGTATCATTAGTAAAAAAAAATATCTGTCAACAGGAAAGCAAGTATTGAGAAAAGAAGACTTTGGCCACCAAAACCTTAGGATTGGTAATCATTCATGTCAGTTATGTAAGTTATAGTCATTAAAATCACAGTTAATCCAAAGCCTTGGTGTTGAAAAACAGTAACATTAATTGTAATTGTTCATTACATGAACTGAATTCAGAGCAAAATGCGTTTGTATGAATTACAGAGCATTCATAATATGTGGCTAAACTGCAAGTAATTGTGATACAGGCAAGGACTAGGATGACAAATACAGAAATGTTGAATGTTCACAATTAAATAATAATTTGTAGAAGCTGAAAAACCTTCAATCACACTTATGAAACCTTTAGCACAATTGTTCACTGCTGACATCTCGCAGGTCCAATCCAGCAAGACTGGGTGGGGTGGCACATGTGATGTTGTTATTGACTGTGATAAGTGTGTGTGGCTCTTCCCCCTCTGCCAAGGTCTCCACCTGGCGTGGAACTACATGGGGCTTCTGCAAGCTGAAATCCTTGAAGGTTTTAGCACTACAGTCACATTTCCAGCTGTTACCTGATAGCCAGACTTGGTCCAAGCCATCTGGAATGAAAGGTGGAAGTGTGGTCAGCGCATTATCCCTCAGGTTGAGGTAGCGCAGTCGTGGCAGAATATTCAACGTTGAATTATGGAGAACCTCCAGCTTATTTCCAGAGAGGTCTAACCAAGACAGGTAATGCATTGGTTGAAGTACTTCTGAAGGAATTTGGCATAGCATATTGTTGGATAGAAGGAGGTAATCAAGACTTTTTAATCCAAAGAAGGTGTAGGAAGAGAGTGATGCCAGTTTGTTGAATCTTAGGTCAAGCTGTTGCAGGCCTTGGAGCTCCACAAAACTCTGACGATCCACCACAGAGATGTTGTTGTGTTGTAGGAAAAGTCGACGTAGGCCTGTCAGCCCAGTGAAAGCTTGGGTGGATACTTTGTTCAAACAGCCTTTGTCAAGATGAATGCTATGTAGCTTCGACAGGCCTTTAAAAACTTGATCTGGTAGAATGCGGAAACAGCTACCAGTGAGCTTCATCACAGCCAAGTGGTTAAGGCCGATAAAGGTACCTGCTCGTGCCTCTTGTAGCTTATTGTATTCTAAGATCAGCACCTCTAGATGGCTCAGTCCTTCAAAAACTCTCTCTCCTAGGGCTCTAATTTGGTTGTGGGACAGACAGAGCTCTTCAAGATACTGCAGATCACGAAACGTACCTGGCTTAAGACTGGTCACTGAGTTGTTTGACAGGCGGAGTACATGTAGGCTATGTAGACCAAGGAAAGTTTCATCATGGATCATGGAAAGACGGTTTCTGCTTAGATCCAACCATCTCAAAGACTTCATGCCCACAAATGCTCTAGGTGCCACTGTCATAATCTGATTTTGGGCAAGGTAAAGCTTTTGCAGTTTTGTAAGTTTCAGAAAGACATTGACCTTGATAACTCGTAGATAGTTTCCACTTAGGTCCAACTCTTTAAGCTCTCCAAGACCCTGGAAAAGCTGAGGCTGTAGATAAGCCAAGCGATTACCGGCAAGCACCAACTCCCGTAAACCATGCAGGTCATTAAATACATTCTCGGGAAGAACCGAAAGAGAGTTCCACCCAAGGTTCAGGAGCCACATATGAGAAAGACCTGCAAATAACCTTTCATCGATACGAGACAGTTGATTGTTGTGGAGACTGATGGAAGCAAGGCCAGGGGTGTTTTGAAAAATGGTAGCGGGTAATGAGCGAAGATTGTTTCTCTCCAGGTGTAGGTGAGCAAGAGTATGCAGTCCTTTAAACACTTGGACATCAAGACTTGACAGATGCCCACTTTGTAGATTCAAGAAGTCCAAATTGCTCAGATTTTTGAACGTGTCAGCTGGCAGGGTAGTGAACAGGTTTCCATCCAGCCATAAAGTACGTGTAGATGAAGGGATATCAGCAGGAACCTGTGAAAGGTTTCGTGCACTGCAGTAGAGCTCTAACGTATAGTCATCAGAGAGACAGGTGCAGCTTATTGAGCAGGCTGTAGAGTCCTCCATGGGCTTTGCTTTTTCTGTAGTAGCATCTACGCACACCAGTGATGTTCCCAGTGCCCA
Source organism: Silurus meridionalis (assembly GCF_014805685.1). NCBI lineage: Eukaryota > Metazoa > Chordata > Actinopteri > Siluriformes > Siluridae > Silurus > Silurus meridionalis. The sequence continues at coordinate 6,365,987 of NC_060905.1, read as the reverse complement.
TAATACCAGTATAGACAACTGCATCCCTTTTTACAGAATAGAACAGTAACAATTGTTAAAGCGATCACATCAATACAGAGTTTTTAATAGTGTGAAGTAGAATACACTCAGACGAAACCTATTCCAGTCTTTCTAGACAAAAACACAATCACGCAATGTTTCTGTTCTAATCAGCAGTCCAAACTTCTGCTTTATTCTTTTCAAATTATGGTGGAATGCAAAACAATTAAGGAAATTTTTTTTTTAGTAAGAACATATTGTTTAGCTTGTAATGTGCTGCTGTTTTACCTGTTTTTCAGTAGTCTTGGTGAGTCCGGTAAGCTTTCACTGCAAGGGTGACCATGTGTGTGAAAAGACCAGGACTTCTCTGCCCCTTTTGAGTTCCAGAAACATTATTAACCCCTTCCTGTCCTCTGTCCTCTCTGACTGTAGTATTTATGTTGTTTAACCTGTCCTGGAATAACAGTGAACAGAAAAGATATTGTTATATTTATTGATAATATTTATTTATACATTTGCTGTTGAAGAATGCTATAACCTGATATACATTCTTAGGAAATATATTGTATATTCCTGTATAGCAAACTAAACATGGTTAAAGGTTCGTATTCTTATGCCAGTGCTGTATTCCACATATATGGATAACAATTTATGATATAAAAAAATATTTAAATCCTAATGTAATTTATTTGTGTTTGTATTATTATTATTATTATTATTATTATTATTACATTTATTATTATTATTATTATTATTATTATTATTATTATTATTATTATTATTATTATTATAATACAGAAAACTGCATTTGCTACAGTATTTTTTGCTAGAGCAGGTCACTGACTAAAAGCTGTGTGCAATACATCAAATCTTATTCAGTATATCTTAAAGAAAAGAAGGTTTTCCCAGACACAAGTGAGGTTTTATTGACTACAAACAAAAAAAATCTGGTCAAACTTTCACTTTGAATGTGTTTTTCGTAGAAAACCATCCACTTGGACATGTTCCAAAAGATAGCAAAATTTGAATAGGGATGTTTACATTTCAGAAAGTAGATGTGAACTTTGAAACTCCAAGAAAGACATGATATTTCATTAATGTTTTTAAATGCAATGATTTGCTCTGCACTTTTTTTGAAATATTTACAGTGCATAAAATAAAAAAAAGATTTTTTTTCTAAAGATTTTTTTCTAAATTCGGTTATATAATTTAAAAACTGTTCAGTGTGATATAATACACTTAAATATAATACAAAAATAATGTGGTTTTTTGCAGCAATTATTTTATTGGATCTATTTATAAAAAGTAAAAAAAAAGGATAAATGAAAAAAAAAAATAGATTGAGTTACAAACTGATAGCTTCCTGTCTTTGCACTAACATGACATCAGCACTAGAGGGCAATGTAGCCTTTTTCACCAAATACATGTCCTCTAACAGCACCGAGATATACAAAGGTATAGGGGGCCTTTTATGCTGTTTTGTATCTATAGTCTTTGATTTTTTTGTGAATAATTTTGTTTTGTATATGATTATCTCCAACTTTTGGAATCATGGGGATATCTGAGTTGCACATACAGCGTCTTACAAAAGTGAGTACGCAAATTTCAGCAACCATTTCAGTATATCATTTCATTATATCTTCTCAAGAGACAATACTATAGAAATAAAACTTGGATATATTTTAGAGTAGTCAATGTGCAGCTTGTATATAATTACAGATTTAATGTCCTCTGAAAAAATAACTCAACATACAGCCATTATTGTGTATATATATATATATATATATATATATATATATATATATATATATATATAACTGGCAACAAAAGTAAGTACACCCTAAATGAACATGTGGAAACTGTGTCTCTATTTTGTGTGAGCAACATTGTTATCTGGCACTGCCTTAATCCTTCTGGGCATGGAATTCACCAGAGCTGCACAGGTTGTTGCTGGGATCCTCTTCCACTCCTCTATAATGACATCACAGAGCTGCTGGATGTTAGACCCATGGTGCTTCTCCACCTTCCTCTTCAGGATTCCCCACAGGTGCTCAATAGGGTTCAGATCTGGAGACATACTCAGCAAGGAGGTTACCATTTTGGCGGTGTGTTTGGGGTCATTTCAGAAGGGAGGGCATTACATGCTGGACACCATCTGAGCCAAACAAGTTTATCTTAGTCTCAGACCACAGGACATGGTTCTGGTAATTCATGATATTGAACAGGTTTTCCTCAGCAAACTGTTTGCAGTTTATCTTGGGAGCAGCTTCAGAAGAGGCTTCTTCTGGAACGACAGCCATGCAAACCGACTTGTTGCAATGTTTGGTGTACAATCTGAGCCTTGACTGGCGGACCCTCCTCTTCTGCAACCTCTAAAGCAATGCTGCAGCACTCGTGTGTCTGTTTTTTGAAGCAACTTCTGCATCTGACGCACAGCACAAGGACTCAACTTCTTTGATGGACCCTTGCGAGGTCTGTTCTGAGTGGAAACTGTCTTGGAAAACCTCTGTATGACCCTGATTACTGTACTCAGTTCAGTGTGTTACTGATCTTCTTATAGCCTCGGCATCTTTGTGGCGAGAAACGATTCTAATTCTACAATCCTCAGAGAGTCTTCAGCATGAGGATCCATGTTAGTCAGTATGAGAGAATTGTACTCAAAGCACAACATTTCAACTGCTCGAATACAAGATACACAAATTTGTGTGGTCCTGTCAAGCAGACAAAAACATGAACATGATGTATAGGACATGTGGCTTTGCACAGTTACACGACAAGTAACTCTTGATGTCACCCAGATGAGGATGGGTTCCCTTTTTGAGTCTGGTTCCTCTCAAGGTTTCTTCCTCATAACATCTAAGGGAGTTTTTCCTTGCCACAGTCGCCACGGCTTGCTCATCAGGGACAAATTCACACCATTCACCATCACTGTTGATTTGTGTAAAGCTGCTTTGAGACAATGTCTGTTGTGAAAAGCGCTATACAAATAAACTTGACTTGACTTGACATACAGCTTTAATCAATTAGGGTGTACTTACTTTTGTTGGCAGCTTTTTTGACAACAATGTATGTTGAGTTTTTTTCAGAGGACAGTAAATCTGTACTGCTATACAAGCTGCACATTGACTACTTTAATTTTATCTTAGAATTTTCATTTCTAGTATTGTCCCTTCTAGTACTGTCCCTTGAGAAAATATAATAAAATAGTTGCTGAAATGTGAGGGGTGTACTAATTTTTGTGAGATACTGTATATATAGTCACTCACTCTTCACAGGGTCGTTCTATCTTTATTAATCCTGGCATTGTACCTACTCCTCATTCTTTCTTATCATTGGACCTCTGCCATTTTCATTATGAGCAAGGAAATGGGACAACCGTATTTGTTCCTGAAATGTCTGCTATTTTTTTAGATGGGTAAGACAAAAAGAGTGCAGCTATGTGGCATCTTTTTCTATAATAAGAAATGCCCTGGTGATAAAAGGGTACAGTACAAAGCTGTTTAATGTTCTTCATTCACTAATAATTAAGTTATTTTTAGAGTTAGGGTTGCGATTTCTGGCTTTTGCCTTTGTATACATTTGGAAGATGACTTATAACTTGAAAGAGTTTGTAGTACGTTATCAGCAGCACACACACCTTGTTAAGAGTACTGAGTGTCATTGTTTCATGGTGGCCCAGTCATGGATGTTGATGCAGCTGAGCTACGATGCCTGACTCTCTCATGAGTCTTCACCACAAATGTGTTGTACATGCTTTCAGCATCTAAAGAATACAGTACAGTGCTGTGGAAAGATTTGTACATACTGTTTTTTGGCTAAACAATTGCAATAGTGACCCATTTAAGAGCAAATATAAATGATTTGGAAACCAACCAATTTCATATACAACCTCACTTCTCTGACAGAGGATCCACAATGTACAGCACACCTCTGGGTCATCAGGGCCATCTATTGTATATTGTCCATCCATCTATAACTTCAGTCAGCAAGTATAAATCAGAAAAGATATTCATGTAGAAGAAGCTGTGGTGGACAGTAACAAAGTAAATGTAATGTGTTATTGTACTTAAGTAGCTTTTTCGTGTACCTGTGCTTCAGTCAAGTGAAGTCAATTCAAAAAGCGTTTATTGTCATTTCTACCATATAAACTGTCGCAGTACACAGTGAAATGAGACGTTTCTTCAGAACCCTGGTGCTACATAAAAAAAAAAGATAGAGCTGCATACAGAACAGGACTAAAGAAAGTCGTCCTCGCCACATAAAGTGCATCGTGTGCAACCTGGTGCAAACAGTGCAGACGAAACACAGTGTAAGACACATATACAAAACACAAAACCTACTGTATAATGTTATACAGTACAATGTACAAAAAGAGAACTGAATACAAGAGTGTACATGTAAACATTAACACAATAAGTTGTGTAATCGTGTAGATGTGCAAAACAGCATGTAAACAGTTATAATATTGTTATAATAAAATACTAATATAATATGGGTGGTGCTGAAGACAGGGATGTGTGTGAATTTAAATGTAAAACTTTTTGCTCAACTACATTTTGCAAAATCAATCGTTAATTTTTATTTATGAGCGGATAAAAATGTACTTGGTCAATCACACAGCAAGCCACCAATCAGGATCGAGCACACGCTCTGTTTTGAACTTGTTTTGATTGCCGCTTGCTGGTATCTACTTATCACCAGCATACAGTTCAGCGGCAATTCATTTTAAGAGGAATAAATGATGGATGAAACTCCTGACTCCAATTTTTTCTTATTTGTGCAATTATTTTTGCGTTGTTGAAAAGAAGGTTTTGGGCTCATGATAATTGTAATAGATATCAATCAGTGACACATTAATAATATTATAATAATAGATTGTTGTGTTAAGAGCAACATAATTTTGTCTTGACACATAAACTGGGTTGATTAAGCAAGAATCTTGTAACAAAAATGATAATAGGAACATTATAGTCATAATACCTCATAGTACTTTGGATACATAAGTACACGTGAAAGCAAATACTTTTGTACTTTTACTTAAGTAACAGTTTAAAAGGAGCACTTTTACTTCTACTGGAATCATATTTTACCTTGTGTATCTCTACTTTAACTCAGGTTTGTGTGTTTTGTCCACAACTGAGAAGAAGAATAAAAAAATCATAGAGCAGTCCTGTAGTATAGAAAAGAGTCAGTGTGGAAATGGAAAAAAAATATGGAAATGGAAAAAAAAATCACCTGGGAACGAAAGCAGAATTTCATAATCGCTTGCCTTGAAAATCACCACCCAGCAAAGCTGCTAACTAAGACAGAGACAGCACTGTATTATACATTAATGCACAATGAAGAAAGGAACAAACACACAAAAGAACTCAGACTGCAATAAAATGAAATGTGTTGTGAGAATAATTACTTTTTTAAATTAATTTAGAAAAAAAGTTCGGGCAAACAAAAGATTTCAGCTGCATTGTAAGTTACACTGTCTGTGTTATGTCGTAAGTTGTTGGCTATCAGGTCTCTTACTCTGTGTTGAAACCATAACTTTAAAAAAGTATATTGATTTTAATCGTTTTAGTCTTCTAAAAACTCCTTGTGTGTAGATCGAAGGGAATCTAACAAAATAGTAGCAGTCTGTAAATTTCACTGGATTTGTTGAATATGGTGTCTTTTAGCATTGTGAGGAAGAACTGCTAAAGCTCTTTTGACTTCCCCTTAAATCAGCAACATCGATTTGAAACTGAAGATGTTCCTTATTTTGATTGACACAGGAGTGATACTGCCGTTCATTACCATGCCCTCCTATATACCACACACTGGAGGGACACTGGCATTGACTTCTGTCAGATTAAATTTCTTCACAAAACAGGTGATGTGCCTGTAATAAAGAAAAACACAATATTATATAAAGAACATTATTCCAAGTGTCTTTGCTTCTATTCTTTGGTATGAAAGTGGACCACATGCTCTTCTCAAATGGTATACAGCAGGGGTCTCCAATCTTTTCCAGAAAGGGCCAGTGTGGGTGCAGATTTTTATTCCAACCAAGCAAGTCCACACCAAATTCTACCTGTTCAAATCTAATGATCTTCATTTTCAATGACTATCAGGTGTGACCATTGATTGGTTGGAATGAAAACCTGCACCCACACTGGCCCTTTCCTGGAAAAGATTGGAGACCCCTGGTATACAGTATACAAAGCTAAATGTTTTCAAATACAGAAGAAAGCTGCCAGTATCTGCTGTGCTCTCCACTTCCTGGGGTTCATCACCTTTTATTTATAGCCTGGTATGTTATGATGTCATAAATCAAAGTAAATTCCCTTTTAAATTGTTAGAAGATAGTTAAGAGCAGGGGTTCGCTCATGAGGTTGCTTGATTTACAACCCCAATTTTAAAAAACGTTGGGACACTGTATAAAATGTAAATAAAAACAGAATGCAATGATTTGCAAATCTCATAAATGCATATTTTTATTACCAATCGAACATAGAAAACATAGCAAATGTTGGGGAAATGTAACATTTAAGGAAAATATAAGATTATGTTGAATTTAATAGCTGCAACAAGTTTAAAAAATTGGGACAGAGACAACAAAAGTCTGGAAAAAGTCTTCTTCTTCTTCTTCGTCTTCTTCTTCATCTTCATCTTCATCTTCTTCTCCTTCTTTCGGCTTCTCCCATTAGGGATCACCACAGCGGATCATCCGTCTCCATACACCCCTGTCCTCTACATCTGCCTCTTTTACACCAACTACCTGCATGTCTTCCCTCACCACATTCATAAACCGCCTCCTTGGTCTTCCTCTTTTCCTCCATCCTGGTGGCTCCATCCTCAGCATTCTCCTACCGATATACCCCATGTCCCTCCTCTGCACATGTCCAAACTATCTCAATCTAACCTCCATCACCTTGTCTTCAAAACGTCCTACATGCGCTGCTCCTCTAATAAACTAATTTCTAATCCTGTCCATCCTCGTCACTCCCAACAAAAACCTCAACATCTTCAGCTCTGCTACCTCCAGCTCCACCTCCTGTCTTTTACTCAATGCCACTGTCTCTAATCCATACAACATCACAGGTCTCACTACAGTCCTATAAACTTTCCCTTTCACTCTCGCAGATACTCTTCTATCACAAATCACTCCTGCTATCACTCTTCTCCACCCGCTCCACCCTGCCTGCACTCTTTTCTTCACTTCTCTAACACACTCTCCATTACTTTGCACTGTTGACCACAGGTACCTGAACTCCTCGACCTTCACCACCTCTTCTCCCTTCAACCGCACCACTCCACTGCCCTCCCTCTTATTTACACACATGTACTTTGTCTTACTCCTACTGACTTTCATTCTCCTTCTCTACAGCGCGTGCCTCCACCTCTCCAGGCTCTTCTCAACCTGCTCACTACTCTCACCACAAATCACAATATCATCCGCAAACATCATAGTCCACGGAGACTACTGTCTGACCTCGTCTGTCAACCTGTCCATCACCACTGCAAACAGGAAAGGGCTCAGAGCCGATCAGAAAAAGTAAGTGTTATTAAAATTAAACAGTTGGAGAACCATTTTGCAACTCTTGAGGTTAATTGACAACAGGTCAGTAAGATGATTAGGTATTCATAGTATATCTTAGAGAGGCAGAGTCTGTCAGAAGTAAAGATGGGCAGAGTTTTACCAATCTGTGAAAGACTGTTTCTACAAATCTCATCAAAAGTGTTAAAGAATCTGGAGAAATCTCTGTGCACAATGGTATTTTCCCCCCTTAAAATAGTATTTATACTTAGTTTAAACATTTTATATATTTTCTGTTTTATTGTGAATACAATATGTATTTATGAGATTCGCTAATTTTTTAATTTACATTTAATTTACAACGTAATTTACATTTAATTTACATAGTGCGTGCTAATGTTTCTGAGGGTCACAATCAGACAAGCCACATTTTAGTTATCAGTGTAGATGGTATGTTAGTCATTTTCAGAATCCTGGCTAACTGCACTTTGCATAGTTCAGAAAACCTGACAGATGTTTTGACTCTGACATGCCATCTAGTGAATACACTTTTAGATCATCTGGATGTACACATGATATGCTGCGTGTGTGTAAACAATGCAGCTTGTGTTTCCACCTGCATCAAACCAGCAAGGAATCTTTTCCTATAGCGTAACACTTCCCTGTAGACTGGTAAGTCAGTGTAAGAAATATTGCACTGTTAGATGCAACATATTAAAATGTATAAACTTTTGATCTATATTATAAATCTGTAATTAAAAAAAGCTTGTCAACGAGTGTGATTGCATAGAAATCATTTGTCTATTTGGGGTTGTTGGGCAACCCTTGGTTTACAGCTTCTGAATATTGATAGTTTACAGTCTTTGAATAATGAGCTGAATACAAGAACTGTGCAAAATGTTTGTCGAATTCTACAAAATCGAATAATTATAGTTGAGTAAATGGCCAAAAAAATTTATTGGTTATTTTAGACTTAAAATGAACACTACCAGTGGCATAGTCCAAACTGAAGAATAATAAGACTTGGAAAATGCACACAATCCACCAAAAGGTCCATATTTACTACATACATTTGTTTTCTTATTTTTGGATATATATTTAACTAACTTGGATATATATTAGAGTAGTCAATGTGCAGCTTGTATAGCAGTACAGATTTACTGTCCTCTAAAAATAACTCAACATACAGTCATTATTGTCAAAATAGCTGGCAACAGAAGTGAGTACACCCTAAGTGAACGTGTCAAAACTGTGTCCGAAGTGTCACTATTTTGTGTGAGCACCATTGTTATCTGGCACTGCTTTAATCCTCTTGGGAATTCACAGGTTGTTGCTGGGATACAACCTCCATAATGACTTCACAGAGCTGCTGGATGATAGACACATGGCACTTCTCCACCTTCCACTAGAGGATGCCCCAAAGGTGCATAATAGGGTTCAGGTCTGGAGATGTATTTGGCAAGGAGGTTGCCATCTTGGCCCAGTTTCTGAAGGGAGGGCATCGTGTTCTGCTCCAGAATGTGACAGTACATGTTGGAATCCATGTTTCCTTCAATGAACCGCAGCTTACCAGTACCAGCAGCACTCAAGCAGTCACAGACTATGATGCTACCACCACCATGCTTGACACAATTAGGCAAGACACAATTTTCTTGGTTCTCCTCATCAGGGAGCACATGCTGGGCACCATCTGAGCCAAACATGTTAATCTAAGTCTCATCAGACCACAGGACATGGTTCCAATAATTCATAATCTTGAGCAGGTTTTCTTCAGCAAACTGGGACGATGGCCTGCAAACTGACTTGTTGCAGCAAGGCTGCAGCACTCATGTGTCTGTTTTTGTGTCTCAGAGAGTTCTTTGCCATGAGGTGCCATGTTGAACATCCAGTGGTCTGTATGAAAGATGTGTACACAAATTTTGACTGCTCTAATACAAGATATACACATTTGTATTGTCCTGTCAAGCAGACAAAAACATGAACATGATGAATAGGACATGTAGCTTTGCATGGTTGGACGACATACAGCTGCTATCACTTAGTGTGTACTCACTTTTGTTGCCAGTTATTCTGACAACAATAGATGTATTTTAAAATATTTTTAGAGGACAGCAAATCTGTATACCGGTATAAAGGGGTCACAATTATGTTAATTTTATTCTGAATCATATTATTGCTTGAAAAGCAGATTACATTTAAGACTGTACCTTTATTACAGTCATACATTTGCTTTTGTGAATCAAAAATAATTCAAGTGACTTCACATTAAGCTGTACAATTGCTTCTTACAATAGAGTCCTGTTTTCTATTTATTTAAAGTGATTTGAGTGACCTTTCTTATTTATTGCTGTCTCATTCTAGCTATTGCAGGTTGGTTCAACAACAGGCCAGGTTTGTGTGCTAGAATTCTGATGGGCTGTGCCATTTTGTAACCTTTATCTAAGGTTTCACTCAAAAATATAATTCCGTTATGGTGTCTTGGCTGCCGATGAAAGGAAGTTGATTCTACTAAACACATCCTCACATTGAATTTCTGGCTCTAATTAAAATTGTTTCAGGATTTTTGGAGGATTTCACCCATAGAGAGAGCATAGACAGTGCATACCTAACAAAACCAGTATACAGCCAAAAGTATATGGACACCGATCATTACCGATACAGTGGATCTGGAAAATATTCACAGTGCTTCATTTTTTCCACATTTTGTTATGTTACAGCCTCATTCCAAAACGGATTAAATTTATTAGTTTCCTCAAAATTATACAAACAATACCCCATAATGGACATTATAATACCCCATAATGAACATTATAATACCCCATAATGACAATACCCCATAGTGAAAGAAGTGTGTTTTGAAATTAAACAAAGAAAAAAATTTTTGGCAGCAATTACAGCTTTACATTTTTTTGAAGCATGATGCTACAAGCTTGGCACACATATTTTTTTGGTGGTTTCTCCTATTCTTCTTTGCAGAACCTCTCAAGCTTCATTAGGTTGGATGGGGAGCGATGGTGCACAGACATTTTCAGATCTCTACAGAGATGTTCAAGTCTGGGCTCTGGCTGGGGCACTCAAGGACATTCACAGAGTCGTCCACTGCTTTCTTATCTTGGCTTCTCTGAAGCTTAAGGTCGTTGACCTGTTGAAATAAATAAACCGTCTCCCCAGTGTGAGGTCCAAACCCATCTGGAGCAGATTTTCATCAAGGATGTCTCTGCATTCTTCTTTTCCTCAATCCTGACTAGTTCCCAGTTCCTGCCACTAAAAAACATCCCTATAGCATGATACCGCCACCACCATGCTTCATTGTAGGGATTGTATTGTCCAAGTGATGAGAGGTGCCTGGTTTCTTCCAAACATGACATTTGGCATTCAGGCCAAAGAGTTTAATCTTTGGTTCTCATGGTCTGAGAGTCCTTCAGGTGCTTTTTGGCAAACTCCAGGTGGGCTGTCATGTGCCTTTTATGGAGGAGTGGCTTCCGTATGGCCACGCTACCATACAGGCCTGATTGGTGGCGTGCTGCAGAGATGGTTGTTCTTCTGGAAAGTTCTCTTCCTCTCCACAGAGAAACGTTAAAGCTCTTTCAGAGTGACCATCGGGTTTTTGGTGACCTCACTGACTAATACCATTCTCCCCTGATTGCTCAGTAGGAAGAGTCCTGGTGGTTCCAAACTTCTTCCATTTACAGACGATGGAGGCAAATGTGCTGATTGGGACTTTCAATGCTTCAGAATTGAAAGTTCCAATTTCAGGGACCTCCAGACAATTTCTTGGACTTCATGGCTTGGTTTGTGCTCTGACATGCACTGTTAACTGTGGGACCTTCTATAGACAGGTGTGTGCCTTTCCAAATCATGTCCAATCAACTGATATTACCACAGGTGGACAAGATGTAGAGATCAGTGAAACAGGATGCACCTGAGCTCAATTCTAAGTGTCATGGCAAAGGCTGTGAATACTTATGTACATGTGATTTAATTTTTTTAATACATTTGCAAAGATTTCAAACTAACTTCTTTTACATTGTCATTATGGGGTATTGTTTGGAGAATTTTGAGGAAAATAATGAAAATAAGGCTTTTATTATAACAAATGCACTGTATGTGCTTCTTCTATTACTGCAGTTAAAAATACAACATTTTATAGAATGTCTTCGCATACTTAAAGATTACAAATTCCACTCATTGGAAAGAATAAGCTCAAATCTGTTCCAACATGACAATACTCCTGTGCACCAAGCCAGATCCATTAAGACAAGGTTGGAGTTTAGAAACTCGAGTGTCCTGCACATACTCTTACTTTTTGCACCAGGTTGCACACGGTGCATTTTATGTGGCAAGGACAACTTTAGTCTTTAGCTCTGTGTTCTCTTATGTAGCTTTATGTTGTTTCATGTTGTTTTATGTAGCACCAGGGTTCTGGAGGAATGTTGTCTTATTTCAGTGTGTACTGCATCAGCTAAATATTGTTGAAATTACAATAAAAGCTTCTTGACTCTTCACTCTTGACTACTGCTCCTCTTTTAGATGTACATTTGTCCCCCTACTCATTCATACATTTATCTAACTAGCCTAAAGGCATAAAATGCTGCTGATGCTGGTCAAGAGCTTTATTAAGCATTATAATGGATCAATAGATCAAAATGAATCTTTGACATTGGCATGGCCATTATTGGTGAAAATGTAGATTTTTTTTTATTTACACAGAATGATGAAAAAAAAACATCCATTGAGTGGCACCTTGCTAGTGGAAAAGGCCAGGGGAGAATATTCACGCTGGTTCGAGCTGACACGAGAGGATATTATAACTCACATAACCATTGTTTACACACCGGATACCACTCCTGTCAGCAACAAACATAATATGAGTCTACCATGGGCCCAGATTTACCCAAACTGGACAGCTGAAGACTATAGAAACATTGCCTGGTATTTTTCCACTGCCGAATTTTGTAGTTTCTGTGATCTTGTGCCCACTGTGGCATTACATTCCTGCCAGCCTTCTGCTGTTGCTAATTGTCTTCATAACTTATGTACAAAAGTTGATGTATGGCAATTGACAGTAGTACCCAGCATGTTCACAATTGATTTATGTGTAGTGTTTCTAAAACTAGCATAAAAACAATGCTCACAAAGAGCTACAAGCTACAATGATGTGCTCCTGTTAATCTTTTAATCTTTAAATAATGCAGCTCAACCATTTCCATAAGCATAGACTAAATCTTTTTCCTTCTACACGTGGGCAATTGGTTTATTCTAATTTAATGGGTATTCTAATACTATTAATTTATGGATTTTATTTATTTATTTTTTATTCTTAAATTATTGAACATTTTCAATGTGTAACTATTTACAACAGAGAAACAAGATCTGCTCATATACATAAGATACAAAAATAATAATAATATTATACAAATAATAATAATTATTATTATTAAAAATTATATAATAATAGATGAATAATATACTTAATAAAAATAAGGGTTGTATGCCAGAAAAGTTAAATTATGATCAAAACAATAGTAGTAGGATGACTCTCAGGATTTCAAGAGGTCTAAATGTCTTTCCGGTGTCCCCATGCATTTTGGCTGTGGTACATTCCAGGAAGGCAATGTCCAACAAGACATCTGAATTAAACTGGAGTAGATGGATCCAACCACACTTTCAGGATAACCTTTTCAGCAGCAGTAAGAGCAGGAAATAGAATCCTTTTATGATTGGCAGACAGTGACAGTGACAAATCATCCAGCAAGACAAAAAGCAGTGGGTCCTTTTGGACATGGGTATGGATTATTGTTTTTATTATTTACAAGTGGAGGCAATTTATCCAAGTGGTTCTTATAAGGCAAAATGCCTTTTCATGAATACCACCTTTTTTCTGTAAATATTGACCCTCTAGCCCATTTATACAATTTTTGTCTCTAACAAACATGGGTTAGCACTGTAATTTTTCTAATGCAATCTCCAATGCACATCCTCAGGTTCTGCTGCAGAAGCGGGACCAAAGATTGCAATCGTCTATTTGGCCATCTGCAACCAAAATGACTTCAAAATTGTAAACAACAATGCAATTTTGTTTACTCAACTGGTCCCATTATCTTTCAGGGTAGAGGTAGATAAACATCTAGACTTTTCTCTGCTCTGGTACTGAGGTGGTAGAATGAACTTCCCCTAGATGTCTGAACAATTTTAAATGTCTTCCTAAAACACATCTTTTCCCTGTTGGTTTTATGTCTGTTTATTTTTTTTTAAGTGTGCTATAATTTCTCTCAACAGAGTTGTAGGCTAATGGTTTCTTAAGTCTGCTAGCAAGTGAACCACTGTTGGTTTATCATTGATAGAGACTCAAAGCACTTTTGTACATCTCTCTGGGGCATCTGCTAAATGTAGCTAAATCTGCCACATTAAAGATGTGGACATTAGTCAGTCAGTTATTCATCAAGTGATTGAAGAACAAACGAGATTTTCAGAAATATTCAATATATATTCAAAATTATTTAAACATCATGCTTTTTTTCTACTCACACTACTTAAAATCACTCACTTTTCCCTGTGTGCTCACGAGGTCCAGATATCTCTTAATCAATTTAGTTCTAAAGAGCTGCTTTACAAATTAAAAATTGGATTAAATTGAATTGAATATCTTCTCTTGTCCAAGTTGACATTTCTGAAATTATTACATTTTCTTATATTTCCATGAACCCTGACCTATGTTTTTTTCTGCAAAATCACAAGACATGATTCTATGGTTTATTTTTTGCTGAATTCACTGGAGTAATGAAAGTCATCTATCACTGTGTGTCAGGCAGATGTTTTGTGTGAAGTGTCGATGTGCAAAATTGGAGATATTTTTAATCAATTTCCTTTATGCTTTATCCTTTATGCAGCCACTAATGAGAGATAATAGGGTAGAACGTAATAGGCTGCGATAATCAGAGGTTTGGCCAAAAGATTTTTATAAGAAAGTGCTGATTAAAATGCTCATTAGAACAGACAGGAGCTGACTGGATCTGTATAATTCTCTTTCTAAAAACCAACCTTCTTAAACAACCAATTTTTAGTTTTTCAGTTAATAAATAACACTTTAATTCCATCGTCATCACCACCATCATCATGATAACATTCTATGTTTTCTCTAATTATTATTATAATTATTATTTTTATTATTTACATTTGAATCTTTTTTATATCAACTAATTAAGAACTGAATTCATTCTGCCACTATCTAAAAATCATCAAGGCATGACATTCACTGTGAGAAAACAATCTAGACATCTATAGGCAAAGTGTTTGTACTACCATATTGTTGTTTGTTGCCGCCATGTTTGTTAAACCTGCTTCTTATCCAACTTGGTCTTTGCAGAAAGTTGAGGTAAGTTTATAAAGTAAATGAAAATGTTTTTGTTGATTTGGGTAAATATATTTATATTCATATAAGTTTGGATCAACATTTTGCTATATGTACCAATAGGTGGTTTCCCACATGCATCAATTTAAAGGTCAGGGTGGGATTTCTTATTCTTGGTCCTCTATCACAGGTCTGGGAACCTTGAGGAAAAAATCCACAAAGTTACTTATTTAAAACCAACAGCTCTCTTGGTCAGCAAGGCTGCTGATTAACAGGGGGCTCCTGAAACCAAACTGACCCTGGGCTTGCCTCAAGCTTTGGGAGTGGGGTGTTTTTGGTTTTTAATGCGAGACAGGATTTCTTTTTTTGGGCCCTCACAGTCATATCTATTGGAGTCAAGAAGCATTAGCATTCAATTCAGTTGCTCTTGATTGTCCAGTCAAGGCAATGTTTTTTTAGGGCACCGTTGGGTAGAAATGTGAGCAGGATTAAGAAGTAGGCATCATTTTTTTCAAGGAGCGTAGTCTTGGTTTTGGTTCAGCCAGCTGTAGGTGAGGATGTGGATGCCGAATGCATTAGGTTAGCCATATTTCGTGTTGAAAATAAACACGTGTCTGCTCACTCGTTCATTTCTGTTTTTATAATATCTGGGCATCTGATAGCTCAGATATTTCAAATATTCAGACGCAGGACATATTGATGTGGACGATGCCTTGTATGAAGGTTTTTTTGTCTGTATAAGACCATTTTATGCACATTTTGGGCATTTTGCCTCCATTAGTAACAGCTGGCTGTTTGAATGTGTGAAAAAAGGATTGTTTAGTCCCAACCGGAAAATTGGAAACCAAATTTCATTTTCTCCATTATGGTGTTCTTTCATACATTTCTTGATTTAGGATGCCACAGAAGTTTTATATCATTTACACCTGATTGGTTCACTTTGTTAAAAGTTGATAATTTGTTGCTTTGTTGTCCTGCTAGATGTTTTACAGACACTGACATAATATATATAATAATAAATCATAGATACATTGCTGCAGTACAACCCTTCCATCAGGTGCAGCAAGGGTACATGTTACAGTGCATGTAACTGTAGTGTTATAAACCAGATATTTTGGGGATGGTGAGAATCTGGAGCATGCATGGAGTAGGAGCATGCTAGAAATGCTTTTTGTAGTTTGCTGAATGTTCAGGTCACAGATTTAAAGAATTGAGTGCTATAATCTGAACTGGTGCTAAAGTGTTTGCTAGCAAAAAGACAATTATTCAAGGGGGAGTAAGGGCCAGCACAATGGGAAATCCCACACCAACAACAGAAACAAAGGTCTTGTCAGCCAGCTCTAGACCATGAGCAGGATTTTGTGGTGAGGCCAGTCAACAGCCAGTGTATCTTATTATGGAAGAATGTATGCCAATGCCAGGGAGAATGACAATTGGCAGTGAGTTTCTTGGCATTAGTGAAAATTATTGTGTTTAATTATGTTGTATTTAGACATTTTATTAAATTTATGATGTTTTGTGAATAGAAATTCACCTCCTTTGCCAAGTGCCATTTTCTCACTCTCTGGTATTTGTAGTGTTTTTTTTTTTTTTTTTACAGACTAGAGATGTAACGAAGTACAAATACTTTCTTACCGTACTTAAGTAGATTTTTCTGGTATCAGTACTTTAGTTCACTATTTATTTATTTTATTTTTTTATTAACTTTTTACTTTCATTCATAACATCTTTTGCACAAATATCTGTACTGTCTACTTTCTTTCTACATTTTCAAAACAGGCTCATTACTTTAGTTTTAATCTATTTGTTGAAGTGTAAAATTATCTTCTTCTCACTGCACCATTTTCAGCACATTAACCTATTTCCTGCATCATTTCCTGGCTCTCACACACCACAGACGTAGACTAGTTTACGAAGCAAACAATGAGCAAAGCAGAAGGTAACAAGAAGTCTGAGGTTAACGTGGAACATTCCTGATCACCTGTTCATCATTATCATCTTTTCTTTGCATGTGTTCTATATGGTTGATGTTCAGCCTGGATACATTCACTAAACAACAAAATATTTAATTATTTTGTATGAATATCTTAATATGATGTGAGGTTCAGTTACCAGTGTGACACTAAAACAGGTAGTAGTAATGAATACTTTTTACTTAAGTACATGTCAGAGCCCAAACTTCTTTACTTTAACTTGAGTGAAACAGTATAGTCAGCGTCAACTTTTCCAAGAGTCTTTTAAAACATCAGTATCTGTACTTCTACTGGAGTGAAGGATGTGTGTTTCACTTACAGCTGCTTTAATGCAATGTCCATTGTGAAAAGCGAAATAGATTTAAACTTGAATTTAAAAACATCTGTCCTAAAAGACTCCTGTGTTAGCAATGCTACTAGGAAGCACCATGGACCAAGACCAAGGAGATCTTAGGTCAAAGTTGTGGAAAAATAGAGATTATGCTTGGTTATAAATGAGTATCACAAACTTTGATCATTCCAACATTAAATCCATTAGAACAAAATATAATTTGGCCCATCTAAACTGAAAAATACAACAGATTTGCCTTAATAAATGGGCAACAATCCAAATGGCTAATTATGGAGACACTCCAAAAGCCTTACAGCTCTAATTAGAGCAGACGATGACTCTACAAAACTGTAGCCATGTGGTGTTAGAAAAATGGTACAAACCCCCCCACACCCCATGTTAATTCCAGGTTGTGATGTAAAAAAACACCAAGGAGGTGAATATTTTTTTACAAGGCACTGTAAAGGTGTATTTGTCTCAAGAGCAGGAGTGTTTAATCACATAACACTCGCGGTTATCAAAAGTCCATGAGGCACTCAGTGCGCCGTGTCTGATTAAAAAAAACAGTGAGCAAATGTCAGATACGATCGTTTAAATATTAATAATGTTACTATAGTGACAAAAGCTTATGAATGTCAAATACAATTAGTTGAAGATTTTAAAGATAATAAAGATATTTCTTTTATTACTTACACAACGTTATTGTAATATGGGAGCTCATTATATTGCGGTATTATCGGTATATCATCATGAACTGATTTTGCTATTGTGTTTCATTTGAACTGGATTCATTTTCACACACACAAACATATACACAGCGCAGAACCCCAAACATTGTTTGTAATATTTTGTGTGTGTGTGTCACCAGCAGGTGACAGGTGTCATAACTTAGTGCTGGATCCAAACTCTGCATGCTCCTCCCAGCACCCATCTGTTTGGGGATGAGCCCAGAAGAACAGGGTTATAAAGCACAGATGACTAAATGGGTCACACTGCTCACACAGGCATGAGCATGATACAGCTCGCCTATATTTGGATGTGTAAGGCACTTTGCAGTTAACTCCAGAATTACTAGCATCCTTCAAGAGTATGAGCAAAAATGATACATTACACACAAGGATTGAATTTTTACATAAAAAATTTATTCATTTATGTATTTCCAGTAATCAATCTTTCCTGGTCAGGGTCATGCAAAAGCTGTAGCCTGTCCAGAGGTCATTGGGTAGAAGGTGAAGAACCTACAAAACTCCGAACAGGAAGTCAGGAACAAACCAGATCAAATATTTTGTTGTTCCTTATGAAGTTGCTTTTTTTTTTTTTTTATGTATCACCATAATGAAAATTAAAGAGCATTCAGCACAAAGTAGACACACAGATCTTGACTTGGAGTGTGTTCATTTTATTTAATTCTACTTAAAAATACCATTAGGCACAATCAGAGACAAAAGAATGGTATGCATTAGCTTAGGGCACCCTGCCTGTTAAAAAAGACTGTTATAAAAGATCCAAAAGGTCAAATTTAGATTCTCGCCACCTTTAAAATAATAAGCTTTGATTAGTTTGGGCTGGATGCGTAGCAAAACGATTTTCTGGGGTGCTGTGAAATTGCTGAATTACAAAATGGCCTAATAGATCTTGTTAATCCATTATCGAAGGGCTTTTCGGCAGACGGTTGGATGTTTTTTTAACAAGACGAAGACCCCAAACATACACTATATAGCTGAAAGATTGTAGACACATTGTCGTCATCATCATCATCATCATAATACATGTATAAGCTTATTAAAAATCCCATTGCAGGATTATACTCAATTTGTTGTTATAATGGGCTCCACTCTTCTGGAAAGGCATTTTGGAGCATGTCTGCTGGGAGTTGTGATCAGCCATCTTCAAAGTTAATGTTGGCTGATTGAGGCCTGGGGTTCAGTCAGTGTTCCAGTTTTCCACAAATGGATTCAGTGGGGTTAAGGCAAAGGCTCCTTGCGGGACACTCAAGTATTTTGACTCCAACCTTAACACACCATGACTTCATATTTATAATCACACAATTGATGTCACCCAAATGAGGATGGGTTCCCCTTTTGAGTCGGGTTCCTCTCAAAGTTTCTTCCTCATAACATCTAAGGGAGGTTTTCCTTGCCACAGTCACCCCAGGCTGCTCATCAGGAATAAATGCACACCAGTAAAGCTGCTTTGAGACAAGGTGCATTGGGAAAAATACTATAGAAATTTAACTTGACTTGACTTCATGGAGCTCACTCTGTTTTTAGGAGCATTGTCATGCTGAAACAGGTTTGGGTCTCTTGGGAAAACTGGAATGCTAAAGAATGCATTTGGGCATTTGGGGAAATATCACAGGTGTCCACTTACTTTTCACCGAATAGTGTATATGTCTTATCTAATACAGAATACTTGCAATACTTGCATTTCCTTTCAAATGTCTCTACTACACACGCACAAACCAAAGAATATAAAAGGAGCTTATAATGGGATGTCCTGTTTACAAGTGTTACCAACCTTCCTTCACTGACAGATCAGCAGCTCAAAACTTTTCATCCTAAAGGACTGTTTTTTTTTTTTTAACATCTATTGCATATTTGTGTGAATACGATCTCAGCGGTGTGTGAAGTTCACATCTATAAAAATATAAGGGGAGCTGTAAATGTGTTGAGCTGTCACTGAATTTTGTGGTGAATATACTGTTTTGCATAAAAGCAGTTTGTTTTATTCCAAGAAAGTGTCATCTTCTCTAATTAATCACAATCCCACAGGAAGCAGTCAAAATGTACACAGCTGGATTGCTGGAGTTACAGCAATACACATCTAATCTTACTAGTAGCATATAACTAAGCATAAATATGACATTTAAAGGAATTGATTATAGTGGGTGGTGAGATTCCAATCCAAATACCTTTAAGCAGAATGGTTCTAATATCTATTCTCGTTCACATTTACACCAGGTTTTTATAAACCATTGGAGAGGGAAAGGATTAGAAAATCCTTTCCTCAAAAATACTCTCACAAAATGACTGAATGTTCGCATATGGGTGATAAATGTTCAAGATGTTGAGTCTAAATCCACTGATTCTGAAGAGCTTCTCACATGTGCTTTGATACTGGTTATATTAAAATAGATTAAAAAGACAATCAACTTTTTTAACAAATTCAAAAGGACTCATTTTAGTTTAATGCAATTAAAGCCCTTGCAATGACTTCAGTATATACAGTGTCCTAAAAGAGATATGAATAAAACCATTATGCAATCCAGGACAAAGGCAAGTATATTTGTTAGTATTGTCTCTGAGCTGGCTCATTCTTTTTCAGTTTTAATTGCTATTTGGCAGTGGTGGATTGAGGCGACATGGGCAGCCGCCAGAGCGGCAACTTACCAGGGGCAGCACGGGGTGACCACAGAAAAAATATATATATTTTTTACCATTCATTTGCACAGTTATTATATCATGTAATGGTCAATAGACCTGGTTGTGCACCCACCACCCGGAGAAGTTCCTTCACTCATACACTCAGAAAGGAGAGATGCACAAATAAAGATAACACAGTTGATTTCTTCACACCAAGCTGCTTACCTATTGCAGATTCAGGTTTCCCAGCCTGGTGCAGGTCTACAATTTTGTTTCTGGAGTCCTTTGACTCCATAGTGGAGTTTGGAGTCTGACTGTTTGAGGTTGTGGACAGGTGTCTTTTATACTGATAACGAGTTCAAACAGGTGCCATTACAACAAGTGGAGGACAGAGGAACCTCTTAAAGAAGCAGTAACAGGTCTGTAAAAGCCAGAAATCTTGCTTTATTGTAGGTGACCAAATACTTATCTTACACCATAATTTGCAAATAAATTCTTTAAAAATCAGACAATGTGAATTTCCTGATTTTTTTTTCTCATATTGTTTCTCGTAATTGAAATGTACCTATGATGAAAATAACAGGTCTCTCTTATCTTTTTAAGTGGGAGAACTTGCACAATTGGTAAATAATATTGGCCTTGACATTGTCACAAATTACAGGTCAACTGCTGATCACATGATTAATACTGTATATGTTGAACTGTATTTTCTGTCTGCCTTGTCTCTGTCTACTCCTTCAGCATTACTATGTGTGTATACTTTTGCGGTTGCTGAGAAAATATAATGTATTTTTATTGTGGAAGAACTGGAGAACAGAATCAGAAGTGAACTCCACATCAGTCGTTTTTTACATAAGGTTTTGTCAGCCGCAGCAGTCAGTGGCAGAGGAGTTCAGATTTGTCATGGGATACAGAGAAGAACATCAAAACTGAATAAAAAACTACAGGGTGAAGTTCAACCTGGAAATGGGCAGGCAATATAGCAACTAACCCTGTAGAAGGAGGCACTGAAATTCAAGAATTGTACGAAAATTGTACTAAAGTGAGTGTTGATGATTGCCCACTTCCAAGAATGTGGAAAGGCCAACTGAAAAAAGGTGAGAAAGGTGGGGAATTAAGGTATATTACAGGTGCCTGCTCAAGAGGAGGAACAACTGTACTGACCTATGGAAGTTTTATACCCTTTATGTCTAAAACTAATGTTGTGAGCAATAGGACTGCAAGGAAAAGAGAGAAGAAATACAGCATGTGATCTGGGGTGGTGATCATGTTGGAAGCCGGTGAGAGATGACCAGTGACTTTGTCACCACTGCTGATTGGTAGATCTGAATGTGCAGAGCAGCGTTATTGAATGTGAATAACAAACAGCATGAGGTGTTTTTGCAAAGTTACTGGCGAGTGCAAAACAGTCAATCGTGTTTGCAGAGAAATTGCTACAGGCGAATGAATGTCTATTCTGTGCATGTTTGCTGTTGCTCGCTCACAGGACGACACTCTGCTGGCAGGTCAAGGTGAAATTTGAGACTTTGAGATAAGCCAAATACAATCCAATGTCCCACTGCTGTGATTAGTCACTCTCAGCAAATCCTCTTTCTTTCTAAAAGAAATGTAAAATTTCCCAAATCAGTTGTTTGCCATGTTGCTCATTAAAAATAATATAATACTGCCTCTGCTCCAGTTACAAGATCATCTCAAATGGGGTAAATGGGAGTTTTAAAACAGACTGTTTTTATGTAGATCTTTTATTCCAATTATTTACACTAATAATGGCATCTGATATGCAATTTTAGTTGTAGGCAGCTGAGTAAGGCCTAAATGGAGAAAAACTGTTTGCATATTGTATAACCCAAGTTAGCATCCATGGTTGAAGCAAGTGAGAAGGGTACCACTTGAGAACATCAACCCCTGCTTAAGGCATGAAACAAGACAAGGTTTGTAAAATCCTATCAATAATAAATTGCCTTCCGGACCACAGAACAGATTCAGAAATGTACACAAAGTGATATACAATGAAAAAAATAACTGCTCTACAACATACCATCAACCTGGATAACACTTGGTGCATTTGTGGATCGAAACTGATATTGTACTGGAATTAGCTTCAATAACTGGACTGATATCAAATTGGATTCAACATTTTATTTTGTATTATTAATGAGGGTAACACTACCATTTCCGTACGCTGTTTCACATAACTTGGCAAACAGAAAGTTGCTGAGTATTTGGTATTGGCCATTATTCAGAAATACCAGAAACGAAAATAGAAAAAGTAATATTGGTGGATTTTCTGTGTGATATAGACTATTACAATTAATAATGCAGTTTTTCGTTCATTTATTCATTCATTCCGTGTAACTACTTTATCCAAGTGGGTTACTTTCAGTCCAGAGTCTATCGCAGGGATACACCGAGGCAGGAGTACACCCGGGGAGGAATAAATAATGTTGTTTACTGGTTTATTATTTGATCAGAATCCCAATGAGCATTTCAACTACTGAAGAAATGACCACAGAACAACTTTGTTTCATGTTTGCTATGCCAGGTCAGCCATCAGTCATAAAAGTATCTTTACGAAGGGCTGCAATAAAATATTTTTTTAGACCTACAAATTTCAACTACAAACTATAAAATTCAGTAATATGACAGTAATAATGAATCAAATCATACTTTTTTTCCCACACTGAGAACCATTAAGTGGAGGCAACATTATGAGTGGAGATACTGATTATCTTGAGCAGCAAATAATTTATGAACACGCATTTAAAGAAATATGAAGGCATAGCAGCTGAAATCCTGTTATTCTCATTGTGCAATAAATAAAGACAAATTTGCATAATCTAAATATGCTAATACACACACACACATGGAGAAAGCTTTGACTAGATGTTTTATTCCATTATAGATATGAGTTTTCCTTGCCCTCTAACCTGCTTTATTTCAATGTGCTCAAGTACCAAGAACGTCCAAAACAACGAGAAGTGTGCAACTGTCGAATTACTTAGCAACTTCACCGTTATGCAGTGTGTGCCACAGTAATGGGGCCACAGACTGTGCTCTGACCACACGTCAGCTCTACACAGATTAGGAATATTGCAGTTTGACATTTAAGCATCATTAGGATGCTTGAATCTTGAGAGCAACACAAAAATTAGGGTCATGTGGGATTTCTAATGGTTATGGGGGGTGAGATGGCTATTTTAATGGCCTGTGGGTGGCCACCAATGTCTCCTTAGGAATAAATATCCCTTAAATTGCAGAAAATGCACTGGACAAGGAGTAATGCTGCTAAATGATTGACCAGTGAACTGAAAAACAAGCACCCTGTACAGAGCTCAATGTTACACTAAGAGAAAATAGTAAACGCTACTGTTTAGAGGGATGAACGCCAAACACAGAGCTGTAAACTCCCCATTTATCCTTAACTGCATCGATTTAAAAGGTTAAAGGTTTTTTTTTTATATAATTATTCCATTTAGGGCTTACAATTATTCAAAAAAATTGCTTATTTGGAATGTTTAAAAGCTTTTGTTGCACTCCACTGCAAGCAGATTATATATTTAAAAAAGAATAATAACCTTAATGAGTCATTGTGATTTCAACACATGTGGTGTCTTGCATTTGAGAGGAAATACCCGCATGCATGCTAAAGGCACCCCTACACATACCAGTTGCTAACATACTCTTACAACATAAAACAAAACAGTTATTTTATTTCAAACAATGGTGTCTTTAATACAATTTTTGGGATGAACTGGAATATTGACTACACCTCAGATCATTTTCCCTTTACTGGAAACACTGTTCCAGCATGGCCATGCAATTGTGCACAAAGAAGACATGGTCAAATCAAATTAACTTTTATTTGTCACATACACATACATACAGAGTACGACATGCAGTGAAATGCTTTTTACGACGGTCCGGCATTTGAGCATAAAGGGGAATGGAATATAAAGGGAATGGAATGAGGAAAAATAAACCAAGAAAAAAAAGAAAGTAGATGAATAAAAAGTATAAACTATATAAAATATAAAATATATGAAGATATATGTAAAAATATGTGTATATACATGGGTGCGTATGACAGTAAAAACAGTAAAATTTAAATGGTGTGGTATAAAGTGCACTGTGCTGTGCAGTCCAGAGTTAAAGTGACAGTCCAGAGTTAAAGTGTCATAGTGCAAAAAAGTTGTGCAGAAAAAAGATGATGGAGAGAGAGGTCTAGCACTAGATCCTGGGTGTTTCCTGGCTTAAACTCCGAATGGCCTGCGGGAAGAAGTGCTCTCTGTGTTTGCTTTCAAGGAGCGGAAGAGCTTGCCTGAACACAACAAAGAAAAGAGTCGATTGTTTGGATGGCTGAGGTCCTTAACAATCTTCCTGGCCCTGGTCCTGCACAATGTGCTGTAGATGTCCTGCAGGTCAGGGAGCTCGGTGTGAATGGTACTTTCAGCTGACCGCAGCACCCTCTGAAAAGCTCGCCTATCCTGCATGGTGCTGTTCCCAAACCAGGAAGTGATGCTACTCAATGGTGCAGGAGTACAAAGTCTTTAGCACCTGAGAGGGAAGTTTAAAGTTCTTTAAGCATCTCAGATGGTACAGACGCTGCCAGGCCTTCTTTACCAGGGTGTTGATGTGACAGGACCAAGACAGTTCCTGTGTGATGTGAACACCTAGGTACCAAAAACTGTCCACTCTCTCCACTGAGGTCCCGTTGATGTTTAGCGGTTGGTATGACCGCTCCTGCTTTGTGCTAAAGTCCACTATCAACTGCTTAGTCCTGCTGACGTTCAGGAGAATGTTATTCTCCGGGCACCATCTCTCCACGTTTTTAACCTCATGTAGGTAGGCCGTCTCGTCGTTGTTGGCGATCAGGCCCACCAACAGTGTCGTCAGCAAACTTGATGGTGGTGGAGTTGGAAGTGGCCACACAGTCATTTGTGTACAGTGAGTACAGCAGGGGGCTCAGAACACAACCCTGGGGAGCTCCAGTGCTGAGGGTGAGGGTGGATGAGGTGTGTTTTACCCACCCATACGGCTTGTGGTCTGTCTGTCAGTTGGAGATCCATTGAGTCCCAGGACCTCCAACTTAAAGGTGAGCCTGGAGGGAATTATGGTGTTGAATGCTGAACTGTAGTCGACAAACAGCATCTTTGCATAATTCCCTTTTCTGTAGTCCAGATGGTTTATCGTTGTGTGTAGAAGATTTGCAATGGCACCTTCAGGAAAACGGGTTCTGACGGTACGCGAACTGTAGTGGGTCCAGTGTGTCTGGTAGTGTCGCAGTGATGAAGTCTCTGATCAGTCTTTCAAAGCACTTAATCACTACTGAGGTCAGGGCTACAGGCGGTAGTTGTTGAGGCAGGCGGGCTGAGGCTTCTTCGGGACAGGAACAATGGTGGATTGTTTGAAGCATGAGGGGACAACAGACTGTTCCAGTGAGAGGTTGAATATCCCAGTAAACACCGGTGCTAGCTGGTCAGCGCAGGCTTTCAGAACCCGACCTGTGACGCTATCTGGTCCTGCTGCCTTCCTGGTATTCACTCTCCTGAATGCCCTCCTTACGTCATGCGCCAAGATGGTGAACGTGTTTACCTCTTCGGCTCAATCGGCATGCATGCTGTTTGTGCCGCTAGCGCAGTTAGTGTGGTTAGTTGCGGCCTCAAAGCGACGGTAAAAGATGTTTAGCTTGTCTGCCAGAGAAGTGTCCGCATTCCTCATTCTAGAAGATGGTGTTCTGTAGTCCGTGATGGTTCTTAGTCCCTGCTACAGGCTCCTAGAGCCACCATGTTGGAAGTGTGACTCCAGTTTCCTCCTGTAGCACCGCTTTGCTTCTTTCACCGCTCTGTGTTCACTGTAAACTGCAGCCTTGTACTCGTCCATGTGCCCGGTGGCGAGCCCCGTGTTGTAGGCAGCAGAGCAGGATCTCAGAGCATTGCAGATGGTTTTATCCACCCACGGCTTCTTGTTGGGAAACAGAAGTTCAACAGTGAGTTAAGGTTTAAAAGGAAGAACTTGAGTAGTCTGCACAAAACCCTGAACTCAACCTCACTTAACACCTTTGGGATGAACTGAAACACTGATATGATCCCCAGAATTCTTCACTCTACATCAGGGTCTGATCTTACTAATGCTCTTGTATCTGGATGATCACAAATCCCCACAGCCATGCCCTATAATCTAGTGTAAAGCCTTCTCAGATGAACAGCAAAGGAAGAATAAATCTTAAATGGAAAGTTTAGCAAGCACATATGGGTGTAATGGTCAGACTTTCTATTGTACAAATAAAATACATTTACAGTTCTTTTATCATATAAAACCCATTCCCATATATACATTTTCTAATACTAGAGAATATATTGAATTGTCAAAAGACTACAAAAGAAAAAAGGAATGTAAAATGCAAGTTAATTTAATGGGGTTCTAGTATTAGATGAATAGCAATGTAAAATTGCTAAATTAGTTTTATATATTTATGCTATATTTACGGTACTACTATAATTTATTGACTTGCTGGAAATGGTTCAACCTTATAGACACAATAAATATGACAAAGTTATGGACAAGGTTTGCTGTTCATCTTAATTTATAATAAGAGCTGGAGTGATTGGTCTGTTTCACCATCACTCAAATGTAAGGAATGGTTTCCTGAAGGAAGGTAATGACCAAATGACCTGAGAAGTATAAATAGTCTTCAGTTTTCAAGGAGAAGAGAATCTTAGGCTTCATCATCATGACTTACTCCATTGCTTGCTCACTGTCACCTGCCAGCACACATTCCTTTGATGGTGAATATTTAACAACAACAAAATTAGCAATACACATAAGGATTACAGCGCTATACTTAGTGCCTTCAATCCACTGCCTCAATTCATGCCGAGAATGAGAGAGAGCGTGCATGATGCAAGTGGACCTTTTATAGGTTACCCATGTTGGGTAATGCTCACATTGTTATATTCTATTAGTATTGAGGGGAAAAATATGGAATGGAATAATAATAATAATAATAATAATAATAATAATAATAATAATAATAATAAAAATTTTATACACTACATATCGATAAGGATCTAGTTTAAAAATATTGTATTTTTGTTTACATTCATTTTCATTGCTGCAGTAAAAAAGAATTTCTGTCTATCATTTTGTGGGTTCATATGCCGTCATAAACATGTGTGATCAATTTTTATACTTCACTTATCAATTCAACATTCACCTAGACAATGAATACAAGTTATAGCAGCAACAGAAAAAAGAAAAAGCAAAGAAAAATAACTATATACAAAAGTAGAGACATAATAAAAGTATATACATTACAGTTTATTAATACAAAAGAAAAGAAAAAAAAAGAGACCACCAATATGTAGTTAAACTTTCATACATATTGCACATAGGTCATATTGCACGGTTTTAAATTTGTGTTATTATACATTTATTGCATAAATACTTTTATTATTATTATCGCAACATTACAACATGACACACTGAGCAGTTATTTTGTGATGCATTTGTGTTGCATGAGCCACAGCTGACAATTACAAGTAGAAACTACAATAAGTTAATAAAAAATATTTTTCCCACACTAGTCATTTCATTAGGTTACAACCAAAACAGTATGGTGTATCAGCGCTGTTAATGCCCATCAGTCTATTCCCTTTATGTACTAAAAAATTCACTTATTAGAACATTTATCTCCATTCTTTGGGTTTTTTTCTCCCAAGTTGTTTTATCCAAACATTCCACCATTTTACAGTGGTTTTATGTTGCAATGCTCTCATGAAGAGTCCATTAAGTGGATGGTCTCTGCCATAGTTCGTATGATGACCTGCGGTCATCATAAAATGATGATTAAAATGAACATTATCTGAATGTATTATGTAAGTCTACACGCCTAGACCTGTATTATGTTTACACACGTTTCATCTTGGTTCACATTATCACAGATCTATGGTACTTTAATGTGCTGTGATGGTTATCAGGTTTTAGGGACTTCACATCCAAAATCTTTGCGCTTTTCATCTATGGCTTTGATCAGAAGCCTGATACGTGGATCAAATAAAGGAATTCTTTAACAGATTCTTTCTATAAAGTAACTCTTATTATTGAGAAGTGAAGAACTAGAAAAATAGACTACACAATGTTTAAAATGTTTAAAATGAGTGTTTATTGCATGTTTTCAAAAGCACTCTGCCAGCTGAATGATCTGTTATTGATGCTATTCACTATGAAAATACTAAAGAAAGTACAGAAGGACAGCTACATTAGAAGCTCTAAAAGCCCTCTTAGAGATGCTCAGTACCAAATACACAAGAACCACCTCATTCAAAGCAAAACAAAATGTAGCTGTTATGTAACGGCATAGTTCATGAAGTAACTGTCAGTATTTTGCACTTTGACTCCTCCAGACCATGCCTTTAGACCAAAGAAAGTTTTGCAGTATGGGTTTTTTCAAGGTTGTGAGGGAGCTGTTTTGTGCTGTGAAACATAGCTTTATTGGAAAAAAAACAATTTTGTGCTCTTGTGGTACATCACTTGGTTCCTTTAAAAATGCTGGCATTAACTTAAACAAATAGGTCTTTACATTTCAAAAAGAGTAAGCTTGTGTGGTAAAAGCAATTTTGTCTCACTGTCTGTAATGTAATAGGTGGGATTCAGCCAACCTTGATGGGGGATTGAATCCAAAATATCAAGTGGTTTTACATTCATGCTTATCAATTAAATATGTATTTGTATAATAATACAATAAACTGCAGACTACCTGTTAAAAGTTGTTTTTATTGTATTCTATTTTCCACAAAAAAGGGACACTAGACCTGTAACTCAATACTATCAAATTGGTCCTGTTTGTGTGGTGTTTTTTATGGACAAACTAAGTGTAGCGAACATAAAAACTACCTTATGTCCCCCAAACATTTTTGGATGATGTTCTGTCGATTTACTTTGCAATTCTACAAAGAAAGCTGAGCCATCATTCCTCCACAGAAACATGAAATCTTGATCTCTAGTTATTGGAAATACTTGTGCATGCTCCTTGTATTAGACTTTTTTCCTATAGGACCTGAAACCATTTACTCTAATAAATATGCCAAAACAGAGGTAGACTGGTGTAAAAGTGATTTTACACCTGGTAATAAAAAAGTATTAGTAAATTTGGTTTTGGCCTTAAATTTATATCATGGATAAAAGTGCTATTCTCATCCCCACTGGCTGCCTTTTGGACAAATGATAACCTGTCCCCTTTCTTTAAGCTTCAGTGTGGTACGAGACAGGGGTGCCCTCTGTCACCCGTTCTCTTTGCTGTGGCTATTGAACCATTGGCTATTGCATTAAGGGAAAATACCAATATTAAAGGCATCTCTCATAGGGTGTGGAACACAAATGTTCCCTCTATGTTGATGACATGCTGCTTTTTATATCTGATCCTTTTCATAACCTACCAAAACTTGTTGATCTATTAAAGTTTTTGGTGAAATATCTGCCTACAGGTTTAATATACAAAAAAATAAAATGATAATTAAAAACAATAGCACAGTTTCCTGTTTTGACTCAATTTGAGATTAGTCTCAGAAAAAATTTAATATCTGGCGATCTGGGTAACATATAACCATGCGGATCTGTACAAGGCTAATTATCGGATCTTATGCAATTGCTTCCTGAGTAAAAAAAAAAGAAAAAGCAAGAAGCAGAACTGTAAAATGTTTATAACCCATGTGCCAGTAACAGAGATCAACAAGGAACCCCATCTAACATTAAATATAATGTAAGTAAACTGTTACATTGCAATATTAAACATTATGTTCACGTTTTCAAAGTGATATTGTGATATTACATGGTACAGTTATCAGTTTACACTCTCTCCTGATCTGGACCTTGAAACACTACATTTGAGTAATTGTCCCGAACTGGAGTCAAAAATAATGGAAAATGTCACAAAGAAAAGAAAATAAGAGACACCAACTCTTTCACAAAGAAATTACACAAGTTAAGGTCAATTTAATTAAAAAAATAAACATACCTTAATTTAGTAATTATCCCAAACGGGAGTCGAAAATGCAAATTTGTGGAATGATGTAACACTGATGAAGTCACTGAAATAGTAAAAAAATAGATAATAGATTTTTTTTTTGTAGTGAAGTTGCAGATCAGCATGGAAATGCATGTTTCATGTGCATGTACTTCATGTACATAATTTGTTTTAACATGAAATCAAACCTTTAAATGCAGATATGTTTCATATAGCATACAGTCGAGTAAGTGTGTTTGCGCAAATTTTTTTGGCATATTTGCAAAGGACATTTCCATCAAAGTAAAATGACCTTTGATTTGAAAAATCACACACAAGTCATTTGCATAAATATCATGCATATAGTCAATCGTATATCTTACAATCATCTTACAATGATTACAAATGTTTGATTTGCTTTACAGAGAAATCCCATAAACTTTTACGTTTAAAGAACATTCATAAGTTTGAGTGTTATCCTATTAGCAAAGCAAAATGTACGTCGAGATGACAAAGCTGACAATTTTTTTTATAGAAAGCGTGTAATAGTTCATTCACCATAACTGCATTCATGGCAAAAGATATTTATTAAATCCAAACCGTGTCTTACCATGTAAAATCTCCACATCTTTTTATCCAAATCGCCCTTGTTGCTGAGTCGGTACTGAGGGAAATATTGCAGGACGTATTCGTGCCAAATTTATTATTTTTATCGGATTGGTTTCGGATCCATTACATTCAT
Organism: Silurus meridionalis; assembly: GCF_014805685.1. Taxonomy (NCBI): domain Eukaryota; kingdom Metazoa; phylum Chordata; class Actinopteri; order Siluriformes; family Siluridae; genus Silurus; species Silurus meridionalis. The sequence continues at coordinate 6,334,718 of NC_060905.1, read as the reverse complement.
GTTATTGGAACAATAATAGTTATTTTATAGCATTTTAAATATATCTAATATGAATTGTTTGCTTAATTTCTATTCGAATTTGTGCCATTTTGTTTGAGTGTTCATGTAGGTGCATCTCAAAAAAGGAGAGATTTCTAACGCATTCCATGCCAGGACTGTCTCTTTATTCTGTTTCTTTGTGCTGTTTCAGCAGTGTGAAGTCGTCATGGGTTGTGAGATCATTGCACCTCATGAGAAAACTTCTAAATACAGATGATGCATCAACAAAAAATGCTGCAGAGCCTTATTGCAGTCCAAAATAAATACTGTGCCAGTTTGTGTTATCTTGATAAATAGTGATAAATAGATTGTCATATGTGTTAAACAAGATGTCAACAGCCTTTAGTTTCTGGTGTCTGGCATAATTAGCAGTCTTACAGTGGAGAGATGTTTTTATTATTATATAATAAATAAAATGATGACAAAAAATGTAGGCTTCTGCAGAATAAGTGGGTCTGAATCTAAACAGGTTTGTCATCTGATATATTGCACCTCTGTGACAGTTTGAAATATCTCTTCAGGAGCTGTGCTGCAAGGCAGACGCATCTCTCTGGCCAAACTATTTGACTTTTGAAGATTCCTTTGGAACTGCTCCTATTTATTTCCTCGCATTTTTCATGCTGACGACAAGAGTGTGCTTGACACCTAAATATTGGCCCCATTGTCAGCACATTCACAGCTCTATATATTGTTCCGCTATTAACAGCCTCAATCCAGTGTACTGTGTCGGTTACTGTTTCTTTTACAATCTTGGGTGAAGTTTTATTAACAGGTCTCTGTGTGCCAACATTTTGATCTCTGATTTGAAATCTAATTCAAGCTTGTTCTGCAAGTACACAGAGGCATTTCAACTTTGAACAATCCTCTTGAGAAGCATGCTGGTTTTAGATGTTTAGACAGCAATAGTGACAGGTTAGTAACTGCTGCAGAAAACAGATTTCTGACTGATAACCTAATAAACATTGCTTTCTTTTAAAGTGTTCCTGAACACAAAGCCAGTGACCTACAAAATAACTGTCTCATGCTTAATTTGCATGTATGCTTTTATATACTGATTTCTTATGCAGAGGGCAGTCAAAAATGATGAACATATGGGTTAAGAGCTTCAGTTATATACACATCAAACATCAGAAAAGTTAAAAGGTGACAATGCCATGGTTGATGGTGGCAGTTAGGCTGGTGTGAAACTATGAATCTGTTGTGTAGAGTTTACACAGTATGGCTTTAAAAAAAGCATTAAGTATGCAATAGTTCTGTATATTGAAATATATTATTGAATAGAGGTCATAGGAACTCATATAAGCACTCTTTACAAATGTGGTGAGCAGAAAAGCATCTCACAAAACACATCAAATTTGAGGTGGATAAGCTACAATAGTAGTAGATCACAACAACTTTCTTGCCTGTCAGATAACAAAAATGGTCAGATGCTATTGAGGACACAAACTTACTGAAATTGGACATGTGAAGACTGCAGATGTGATTTTTTTTCCTGTTCTTTAGCTAATTTCTGTATGTGTATTATTAAAAAGTTCGATTTTGGTCTGACTACAAAACATCATGTGATCTGTACTTTAACTGATATATATGATGAAGTGCTGCTTTATTGGGGAGGCAAATTCAGGGCCATCATTGACTGTTGAACTAGGAAGTGTAGGAGACTCCATCCATCTAGGGATTGTCCTCTTTAGTAGTTATGAGATGAGACTCTAAGATACATTTTAGTCCAAGTGAGAGTAATTGAAAGGCATTCAGTGTAGCCAATTTCCCACACTTGGTATTAATTAAAGATAGTAGAAATTTGCAATAATGCACAATGATGGTGTGAGGCACCACCATTGTGCCCCTATGACCTTTTTCTATGCATAAATAGATGGACTGTTCAAGCAGTTTAACCAAATGCTAACAAATATTATGTGTGATTTATTGCACAGAATTGCAATCAGTGGTTTGAACCCCTGTTATTTGCAGTCAAAGAAGTCTTACCAAGTCTCCATGGTGTTCTTCCTATTAAGTCTTAGATGTTGTCCAAGAAAAGTGGAAGGAGGAACTTTCACAAAGCAAAAATGATAGTCAATGTTCTTGACCTAAGAGCAAAAAGGTCACACATTAGGTCAACAAATACAGGAGAATTTTCTCCAGGCTCAGAAATGTCTGTTCCAGCAGTATAACAGAGGCATTCAGCTGTGTGAGTTGTCACTGTGAGGTAAAGTGTTCATATTATTACCCATGTCAAGTTCTAAATTACCAACAAGAGGCAAGGGCCTGGTGAGATCACATGGCATGCTGGGGTCTTTCAAACAAATTGTGTTTAGAGCTTTGTTTATATCGAATAATTTGAGTTTTACCACATACCTACCAATACTTACTACCGAATTACCACATACCTGTTAAATGGCACTTACATTGGGGCTTTACAATTCAGTACTATCATTAAATTTGATTGCTTCAGCAAAAGTTAACATTTGCTGGTGCTGATTTGTTTGTGTGTATAATCCTAAACCTACATAACGCAGCTCATAGCCATCGGGAGCTTAAGAAAGTGAAGAGTGCTACACTATGTAGAGTACATTTCAGATGCCTTTCAGGAAGGCTTATCTATGACTCTTTACTTCCACTTCTTTCCTCAAGGTTCTTACTTAAAAAAAAAAAAAAAGATGTTTTTCAATATTCTCACATTTAAATACTGTTCTTCATATACAACTACCACTGAGCAATTGTAATCTTATAAACTCTAAACAGTATTTGAAATTCAATGTATTTATATGCATGTATTTTATTTTCATTAAAAAAAGCATACTTAGTATCACTTAGGGGAATTATAAATATTTATTTATGCCATATGGGTTGGCCAAGCATGTATGCAAGAGTTTACAAGGTTTTTTTTTTTTTTTTTTTTTTAGAAACAAGAAATTTATTAGCCAGTTTAGCAACATTGAAAGAAAAACAAAAATGGAGTCGGTCACCTGAGTTCAACCCAACTGAGCATATTTTTCCACTCCCTGATTAAAAAACTGAAGGTAGAAAGACTCACAAACACTAACTAAAGGTGGGTGCAATAAAGGCCTGGCAAAGCATCTGAAAGGAAGAAACTCAGCATTTGGTGATGTCCATGAATCAGACTTCAGGCAGTCATTGTATACAAAGGATTTGCATCCAAGTATTAGAAATAATCCTTATATTTAGAATCACTACTCTGTCTGATTACTTTTGAGCCTTTGACAATGGAAAAATTATATAAAAATAAATGTTAAAATTATTGTTAAATGGTTAATGCAGTATTTTTGTTAAACTCCTTGAATTGATCATATGGTGTTTATCTGGACTGCTTCATTTTGAACAATTCTTTAACATTCTTATGGACCTGACAGTATAAAGTGTACAGTAATTCAACAGAAGAGAAAAGAAAAAACAAGTATATTGAAGGTCTAATTAAAAATGTAATAATAAAAAAAATCTTTATGTAATGTAATTAGCTGTACAAGAAATACATTTATATCATACTCCAAACTGAAATACAGCATAACGTGTATAACCTGGGTCCTAGAACATTGTCTCACTTATACAACACATTTTTCCAAAAACACACACATAATGCTAAAAGATTAGATTCTACTCCATGTTTAGTAAGTTTAATAAGTTTGCAGGTAGCACAGCCTCGACCGTGTCAAGGCACCACCAGCTTTGCCTCTCCTCTGCGCCCCGCCCCACCCGCACAGACTGAGCATACTAAGTACCGGCACCTGACACTCATTCCACACGGCCTACTTAAGGTCCTCACTCCTTTAGGGCCTTGTCCGTTATTGTACGTTATGCTAAGGAACTCTTGGATTCTATCGGATCGTGTGGACCTCGCCTCTTCCAGGCGTACCACGGATATACCTTCGCTTCTCACACTCACACACGGTTATTGTTGTATTACCTCATTAAAGACTCGCTTAACCAACTTCGGTTTCCACCTCCGTTTCTCCCAGTCTAACAGACCGCAACCTGGAAAATGGACTTGTTAGTAGGAATGAGGAGCACAGTAGAAAATAATTTAATCTCATGCTGAGCTTAAAGAGAGCCCTATTATATAAGGCATAGCCTGTGGCACTGGATAAACAAGTCCACTGATGCTTGTTCCTACTTTAAGAAATGGTGTACAGTTTAAACACATGCCTCTGTAAACAATTTATTTGCTTCATATTGGGCACAGGGTTTTTATGTTCTTTTTATTCTATGTGAACCAAAAGCAATTTGTGTACCTGCAGCCAAAGGTGGACAAAGAACACAAAACGTACTTGAGAAAAAGTAGAGAATCAGTTGGTAAAATATGACTCCAGTAAAAGTAAAAGTGCTCCCTTTAAACTTTAAACTCCCTTTGAACTGTATGTTTGTGCTATGTAGATACCATTAATGGCAATGTCGTTTCTAGGCCCTGGGTGAACAACACCATGACCGAAAGTCTCCCCCGTTGATAAGTTTTAGCTTTAAAAAGCCCCTCTCTGCTTCAGCTACTGTCACTGGATGAGTAAGAAATATTCTCAGAGCAGTCCTTAAATTTGGAGACATTTCTGAGAGCTCCATTTTATAAATAAATATCACCCTTAATGCATTTATTGCACAATTAAATACATGTCATTGTGCACAATTGATAAAACTCTCAGAATGAAGAACCATAAAACTCCTTGGCTAATTGTAGCTTGCTTACAGCATCTATATCCTAATAATATGTTATTTTAATAAGCTTTCAAAGCTGCACTGGAGATTCCCCCTTACTGAACTCAGTTCAGGACCTTTTCAGTACAATCACAGAAAACCTTTATTACATCACCTCAATTAAAGGTAACCAAATCTATAAGTGCTGTTTAACTACAATCCAACTAGACTGGTCAGGCTGTAATTGTTTTATTGCTACACACATTATAATAATCTACATATTATAAATTATAATGTTATGCAGCTAAAATAAATATTATTGCTCTGTGCATAAAAGTATAGCAGGCAACACAACATAAACTAAGTGCTATACAGTTATTAGCCAATTTCATTAAATGCATTGGCCTTTACTCTCCTCATAACAAGATGAGTGATAGAGCTGCATACACACCGTTATCCTTCGCAGGTTTCCCCCTACTTCTTTCCTCTTTTTTCTGAATTGGGCTCCTGAGGAATTTTTGTCATTCGTAGTTTTTATTTGGAAAATTATCCGGGCAGTGGGTGCACACTTTACGTCCCAATCAGGAACATTGACCATGACATGACATCATAATTGACAACAAAACAACAATGCAAACAATCCATTTATTTTTTTTGGGGAAACCATCTTGCCGCCACACTGGAAAGATGCCACCCTGGTTGCCTGCCCAGTGTCGCCTAAATCCACCAGTGCATGCTCTACCCTAATTGGTGGGTTAGTGTGTGTTTGACCAGTTAACTTTTTATCTGCTCATAAATAAAAAGGAACGACTGATTTTGCTAAATGTAGTTAAGTAAAAAGTAAGATATTTGACTTTGAAATGTAGTAAAGTTCAAGTAAAATTCTCTCCAAACGAAAAGACTTAAGTACAGTAACGAATTACATTTACTTCTTTACCACTGCGGCAAAATTGAAAGAAACAAGAGATGCTAAAAAAAACCTAAAGAATCATTAGTAATTGTCTTGACAAGTTAGATTTTAGCTATAAAGGTGTTAGTATTATATATAAATGCTAATATGATCAAAGAATGACCATCCTATAAACTACAAACCCTTTGCAGTGCTCATTATTTTTTGAATATATAGACTATAATTCTGTATAAATTTGTCTGTGAGAATGCAGGGACGCAATAAGAAAAAGTCAACCCCATTTTCTGGTGCCAACATAATTAAGACTGGCTAATATAAATTATTTACTTTGTCAGTGTTCCTTTTGAGAATCAGGCAATAGATTTCTCACTGATACTTTAACTGAAAAACATGTATTTCTTGTCAGAACAAGAAGTCACTCATTGTAACACTTAGTTTCAGTCATTGTTTTATCCCTGTCAGGGTCACAGTAGATCTGAAACCTCTCTTGAGAACAATGGGCATCTTCTTCTTTTGGCTTCTCCAATTAGGGGTCAAACCATACATCATTGCAGGTCTCACCACAGTCCTATACACTTTCCTTTTCACTCTTGCAGATACTCTTCTATCACAAATCACTCCTGCTTTCACTCTTCTCCACCCACTCCACCCTGCCTGCACTCCCTTCCACACTTTTCTAACACACTCTTTATTACTTTGCACTGTTGAACCCAGGTACCTGAACTCCACCTTCTCCACCGCTTCTCCTTGCAACCGCACCCCTCCACTGCCTTCCCTCTCATTCACACGTATGTACTCTGTCTTACTCCAACTGACTTTCATTCCCCTTCTCTTCAGCACGTACCTCCATCTCTCCAGGCTCTTCTCAACCTGCTCCCTACTCTCACCACAAATAACAATATCATCCACAAACATCATAGTCAATGGAGACTTCTGTCTGATCTCGTCCGTCAACCTGTCCATCACCACCGCAAACAGGGAAGGGCTCATAGCCGATCCTTGATGCAGTCTAACCTCCACCTTAAACCAGTCTGTCATTCCTACTGCACACTTTCCTGCTGTCACACAATACAATACCACAATTACTCTCTTGGCACTCTGTCGTACGCTAAATCCGAAAACACAATGCAACTCCTTCTGACCTTCTCTATACTTCTCTATCAACATTCTCAAAGCAAATAATGCGTCTGTGGTGCTCTTCCTCGGCATAAAACCATACTGTTGCTCACAGATGGTCACCACTTCTCTCAGCCTGGCTTCCACTACTCTTTCCCATAACTTCATGGTGTGACTGATCAACTTTATTCCCCTGTAGTTACTGCAGGTCTGCACATCTCCCTTATTCTTAAAGATCGGTACCAGCAAACTCTTTCTCAATTTCTCAGGCATTTTCTCACCTTCCAAAATCCTGTTAAACAATCTTGCTAAAAACTCCACTGCATCTTTCCTAAACATCTCCATACTTTTACCAGTATGTCATCTGATCCAACCGACTTTTCACTTTTCAACCTCTTAATTGCTGCTCTCACTTCCTCCTTACTAATCCTATCCAATTCCTGCTTCACTATCTCCACACCATCCAACCTTCTCTCATTTCCTTGTTAATCAGCTGCTCAAAATACTCCCTCCATCTTCTCAACACACTCTCCTTACTAGTCAACATATTTCCATCCTTTTAGCAAAATCTACCACCATCTGCACTTCCACATTCCTCTCCTTAAAGCCATACCTACCCATCACCTTCTAATCACCTCTGTTTTCTTATACATTCCAATTCCAATCTGCCCCAATCACCAATCTTTCATTCCTTCTACCACTTCATCTAACTCACTCCAGAATCTCCAGAAACTTCATCTCACAACCCACTAGTGGAGCAGAAGCACTGATGACATTTATCATCGCCCCTTCAACTTTCAGCTTCACGTTCACCTCCACTACACTCTTACTTTACTCTTCCTTCAGGATCACCCCTACACCATTTCTCTTTCCACCCACACCATGATAGAACAGTTTAAACCCACCTCCAATGTTCCTGGCCTTATTCCCTTTCCACTTGGTCTCCTGAACACACAACATATCTACCTTTCTCCTCTCCATCATATCAGCTATCTCTCTCTTTACCAGTCATAGTACCAACATTTAAATTTGCAATACAAACCTCCACTTTCCTACACTTCTTCTTTCCATGCCGTCTCTGTAGACGTCTTCCTTCGCTCCTTCTCCTCCTTCGGCCAACAGCAGCTCAATTTCCGGTACCCTGTTGGCTAACGATACCTGTGGCGGTCGTTGGTAACCCGAGCCTCGACCGATCCGGTATGAATTTCTCTTTTGTGATTTGCATATTTGATTTGGCACATGTACACTGGATGCCCTTACTAACTCAACCCTCCCCATTTATCCGGGCTTGGGATCGGCACTAAGAGTACACTGGCTTGTGCAACCCTAATGGCTGGGCACGAGGAAGGAATACACCCTAGGAGCAGAAATCCCAGAGGTAACGCATGCAAACACAATCCAATTGATGGATCCAACATGGTGGCATGGCTGATTCCAAAATTGTTCTATACAGTTTATTATTATCAGAGGTGGCAAAGGTACACACATCCTTCATTTAAGTAGAAGTGCAGATACTCATTATTGAAAAAACTCTAGTAAAAGCTGAAATTGAAAAGTACTGACTACACTTTTTTACTCAAGTTAAACTAAAGAAGTTTGGGCTCTGACATGTACTTAAGTAAAAAGTAACCTTTACTACTACCTCTTTTGGTGTCACGATGGTAACTGGACTTCATTTTAATATTAGGGCTTTTAATCGAATTAAAATATTTAATCACGATTAAAAGCAAGCTTGCCATAAGTTAGCTCAACATTAAATGAAACTTAATCATAAATTTTATTCTGTTCTGAATGTACCTTAAATTAATACTTTTCAAGTTTTTAATACTCCAATCAACATAGGCATGGACAAATATTGATGCTTTATGCAAAGCTTCATGCTTTTTATTATTAGTAAAACCATTCCAATCTTAAACACGAAGACAGAATATTATTGTATGTTTTAAAGTAATTGCAGTGTTTTAAATAACGTAAATCATCAGGACACCAAACGGAACCTTTGCTACATTTCCACACGGACAGTTAATGAGGTGATACAGGAGAAACTGTAGCACTTCTAACTCTCATATGGATTACATAATCAGAGGATATTTGTTTACTTAAAAGTTTCTAGCCTTCTATTATTATATTTATTATGTCTGTAAGGCAAGTATTCACTGAGATTCAGGTTGATTTATTTATGTGTCTATGCATGTATCTGTAAAAGAAGACCCTTTACAGATTCAAATGATGTATTGCTCTTATCTGTATGATCAAAAAAGTCAAAGTAATTTAAGGTGGTTTCGGCGTTATGAGGAAAGAAATGCCACTTTGTGTGCATCATGGTGGATTTTGGTGCTGATTTGAGACTTCATCAGTAAATAAATATATATTCTGAGTAAAGAAAGGACGTTGTGAATGAAGGTGTGTTGCATTGAAGATTTAGATTTCGCCTCTTATATGTATTTATTTATATTTGTAATAAAAATGGTCAAACTGAAATGCTTTAATAAAATTAAGGCTGTTAAAGTTAATTTGCGTTAAAACATTATTAACACGTTAATTCTATAAGCTCTAATAAATGTATTAATACAAAACGAATTTCAAATTTTGTTACCTAATGAATGTGTTCAGGCTGAACATCCACCATATAGAACACAAGCAGAGAAAAGATAATGATGATCAGGAATGTCTCTGTTTTCAATCATGTTTACATCACTGACTCCCTCTGTCTCATCCATGTTAACCCCAGATTTCTCGTTGCCTGCTAATTTTTGCTTCGTAAACTATCCTATGTTTGTGGTGTGTGAGAGCCAGGAACTGACAAGAAATATGTTGATGGGCTGAAAAAAGAACTAAAACTAAACTAAAACTAAAAAACTAAAGTAATGAGCCTGTTTTAAAATGTAAGAAGTAGAAAGTACAGATATTTGTGTACAAATGAAATGAGTAAAAGTAAAAAGCTGTCTAACAAATACACAGGGAAGTAAAGAACAGATACCAGAAAAATCCACTTAAGTACAGTAACAATGTATTTGTACTTCGTTACTTCCCACCTCTGATTATTATATAGACTATGCTTTGCACTTTATTCAACATCCACAATAGCATATGTGCACTGGTCAGTGCTGCACTGCAATTTAATGTTCCATTCTTATATTTTGTTGTTGTACTAGTTTGCTTATGTCTTAGTTCTGTGTTGTCTTATGTAAATCTATGTCCTATGTAGCATCTTGGTCCTGAATGAATGTTTTTTTCATTTCAATATATAAGGTACCAATTGTACAGGTAGTCCCTGACTTGTGACAGAGCGACGTATTGATGACCCCATTGTAAATTGAAAATATCATAAATCGAGACATGGCCTAGTTTACCCAGGAGAATGGTGATCAGTATCAATTTGATAATAATTTCATTACAGTGCATAATTTAGCAAAACAGAGCAATTTACATCACCATACTGTATAGACTTTACAGTAGATATGTACAGTATGTGGTGGTATATATATGTATGTGGCAGTCCCAACATATCATACTGCATATACATGTTTGCCTGCTGCATGAAACTTAAAATATTTGTAAAAAAATATTTTGTAGTAAGATTGAAAAATCGTAAGGAACGTGGGGACTACCTGTATATGGTTAAAATGAAAACAGCAACAGCAACCCAAGTCCTGGAGTGAACCAGACTCTGACATGTGTAAAGTATGGTAACTATGACTATTTTCTCCAGACATACACAGCATCTGTAACTGCAGCGAATGTCTTTAGCAACATGATGTAGAGATACTGTCTATTTATTATCTTACACAGACACTGGCGCAGACACTATGAAGGGAATAACAGAAATGGCTGCAGACTAGTTTGACAACAAAACAGACTGGATACTGGATTGAAAAGCAGGAAGACAGCAGCATCACTGAATGCTCTATAGGCTAGTTAATAGGTTTTCTTGTCAAAAGTACAGATTGATATTGCGTACAATGCAGCTGTACAAGTGCTTAATCGGTACTGTGATGCATCCACCCATGTGAGTGGTTTTGCTATGCCACAGAGTACAAATCTTATTGTTGAGTGACATGAGCAGAAACCGTACACCTGAGAACAATTCATCTGATGGAGAAGAATGAAAATGCTCTATTAATACAGACAAGCTGTGTGTATTCATATTAATAAAGAAGAGCTGATGTTGGTTGCTGTTGGATCTTAATGCATATGATACACCAGCTAATGTAAGCTGTATTGCTGAAACAGTTGCATATTTGCTACTGGCCGTTAAGGAAATAATCCCCACAGAAAGAAGACACCGAAATCTATGATACAGGACTTCAAGCTATGGGAGTCATGGCAACCGAATCTAGCAAATAACTGGGTCTATTAGCAGAGACAAAGAAACATGTTTGATGGGCTCAAATGCCATTTTCAAAGCCTGGTAAAAACACACTGTGGCAGCTGTGGTTGGAATCGAGACAAGTTGTTGGTGCACAGGCCTGGGAAAGCCTTGATTGTCTGCTTCTACAAATTATGAAACCAGAACACCTGATGCAACAGCTTAGGTGCATTTCTGCTATGTGGGGGATGCATTAGGAGATCCCTGTGTCAGTTTTAAAATCACACAGATACTGGCAAGGTGATTTTCTCCATTGCACCTACTTTACAGTATATTAATAACAACGAGTGGTTATTGAGCACATTGCCTGCAGGGTATCATTTACAGGTTTTCTGTTAGCCACTGCAAATATACAGGAGTCCACCTCACAAGGGTGCAAGATTGAATTTCATTGGTTAGACCTAATGTATATGTGAAGATGCCACCAGAAAACCCCCAGCAGGTAGAAATAGAACACAAATTATAAAGCTTGGCAATGATTCAGACTCTTTTGCAGAGTCAGCAAGAAGCATCTTTTTCTAAAGATACCATATAAAGTGTAGGTGGCAGTATTGAGTGAACGCAGGAGACAGGTTGACAGTTTTTCAGGGACAAGAGATCAAATCTGTCATGCTGTATCTGAAATCATAATCTACATCCCCAGATTTTACAGACTGCATGTTGCTCTGTGGTGCATTTGAGTGATCCTCACTTAAAGTTCATCTTATGTCGAATATTAAGCGTAATCTCATGATCATCAAAATAGTAACAGTATCAGCACTAAATTCTTAATGTTGAGGGGTTGTTATCCTCAATAGTATAAGGAGCAGCATTATTTGCCTTTTAAGTGAGTGTGGTCTTTTATTTTCTTTCAAAAGAAAGGCAACTTTGCAAGGTATCAACAAAAGGAAGTAAAATGGAAAGTTACATATAACCACGATTCCACAAGGTGACTACTTTGCTATTTGTCAAAACATTGCTCTTAGCACTCATCAAGGAATTGAGCAAATGAAAAACATGTCACTAGGTCTAATGGTACATTCTTTGCTTGTCTTTCACTTGTGGAACCTTTGGTTACATATGTAAACTTTTGAAACTTGTTTTAAGATGTATCTCTAAATAAATGGTTTATGCACCCAAACTCCCTTAGATACAGGACAGTGCTGCAATATGTAGGAGGAGCTTTTTTAGAGGACTTTGCTGTTGCAAATGGGTAAATTTGATTCCCATAACACACTGGATATCACACTTTCTACTACAGTCTCTGGGCCATAGCTGGTCACAGACAATACTACAAAATAAGCTACAGTCTTCTGAGCCCTTGTTCATGGATTTCCCTTTTGGTAAATGAATTATTAACCCGATTGCCAGTTTTGAAGTCAAAGCTTCTGAAAAGGCGACCCATCTTGATCTTGACCCATGAGTAGAAAGCTGCACATCAAACACCAAGTATCTGTGTATTGTATAAGAAGAAGAAAGTCTTTTTTTTGCATCTTTCATATCAGAGCCTTTGGGCATCAGCAATTTGTTTCCGAATTAAGACTTTATGTTTTGGAAGTTTTTGGAGGGATTGCTACAAAGAAATTAGTTTCTCCAAGCAAGAGCAAACAGCTTCGAGTGCTTTGTTAAGGCTTTCTGATGTGTCTGTAAACTTGGAGCCCTATTAAATATTTCAGAGCGAGGGGTTGGGTAGAGAGAGGGGTTTGACAAAATACAAGACTTTAAAATATCATTTTTATTGTAATGTGGTGTAATTAGTGTAATGTTTAGTCTACTAGGACTGCAGGCTTTTAAAATGTAGTATTATTATTAGTTATTAAAATATAGTTTATTCCCATATATAGTAAAAAGCTGTATATAGAATTGAGTTACTAATGTAATGTAAAGCTTTATTACTATGATACTATGCAATGACAATAAACTTCTATCTATCTATCTATCTATCTATCTATCTATCTATCTATCTATCTATCTATCTATCTATCTATCTATCTATCTATCTATCTATCTATCTATCTGATATGAATATGATGTGAGGTCCAGTTAACAGCTAAAACGGGTAGAAGTAATAACTACTTTTAAATTTAGTACATGTCAGAGCCAAGACTTCTTTACTTTCACTTAAGTAAAAAGGTATAATCAGTACTTCAACTTTTACCCGAGTATTTTAAAACATGAGTATCTGTACTTCTACTTAAGTAATGGATGTGTGTACTTTTGCCACCTCTGTTACTTAGTATAATAATTACATAAATAAGCAATAGCAAACCTCTATTACATGTTAATTTCAGTGTCTGTCATATTTTTTTTTCATAGTTAAGAGTAAATTAGAAAAAAACATTTCGGTCTATCCTTCTTCAGGCCAAATTTTCTATCTCTAATTTCAGACAAAGGCAGGGGCCAAATATTTGTCAGTATGTTCAGGTAATTTGCATAATCTGAATGGGGAGCCTTGAAAATAATCTTCTGCTAGATTTCCTGTTTTTCACAGGCTGTGAAACAATGTTCATTGTTTTTAGGTGTCTAATCACTTCCTGTCCTGAATTTCAAGTACCATAGACTCTTTTATGTTTCTGTGTCCTCTAGAGATTTCACTCTTTTACCTGAGACCCGCATTGTTAAGGGACTTTCGAACCCGGTTAAAATGAAGACAAAGCTGACAGCTTTCAAAAAGTACTGTATCTTGGGTAGGTGTGGGGGGTGTCTAACATTTTTCTAAGTGTAGACTGTATTATCCTATTGGTTCTGAATGACCATAGCCCCCATGGGATATCTTCATCTATAGCATTATGAATATTTATGATACAGGAGACTTCCTCACTTGGAGATGAAGGAATCATGTCTTAGTGCAAATCCTTGGATGTGTCTTGCATGACAATAATTATGTAGCAAATCAACCAATTAGTAATAATCTACAGCCTCCCTTGGGCATTGCTTTCTGTTACTGTAGAGGGGGTGTGAAGTAGTGTTTGACGTCTGTGGGAATTTTAATCCAGCAACATTACTACAGGGGAAATAACAAAATCCAGATCTCATTACAATTTGAAGGTACATAACATCTACCTGCACAAGCCACCACATTTTTAATCAACAAATATATCAGACTTTAGATCCTCTTAGCATTGGGAGTTTGGCTTCCTTTTAGTAGGGCAGACAGAGGTGAAGGGATGAAGCGTTATATAGGGCAATGTCTGTACTGACTTTAAAGCTGCATGTGTGTCCCAGTTCTTTGCTGTAGTAGCTCAGTGGAGTCTGCCTTTTATAGAGCAACCCGTCCGTACTGGGACTGAAGGTAATGGAAAATCTGACACTTTGCTTAGCTCCAAACATAATAAATGATTTTCCTCTCAGATTGTAAAACAGCCAGACTGCATGCCATGCAGGTGATTGCCTTTGATATTCATAATCTGGAGCCAAATGCGCTAGTTAAATGAAACTTTTAATACCATTATTGAAGCCTATGTGCTGATCATCTCTCTGTACTCTATCAATATAGTGTATATTTAACATTTAAACAGACATCAGATGCTAAAATTGAAATGACCACCTTTTCCAACTTGTGAAAATTGAAAGAATGACCACCTGACCAATTTTTAGGTCAAGTTTATAAAGATAACACACTCAGGCTCTGAACGAGGCTGACACCATTGTTGCTGCCATCTTTAGTGATACAAGCTGACCCATTTTGGATTATCCTAATAAGCTCCACTAAAGTGAAAAATACATAATTAGTTTAAGATGAAATCAATTACTTTTGAACTCGAGAGTTATTTAGTTTTCCTGCCTAATACTAATACGACTACCAATAATAGTAACAAAAATGACTGGCCAATTGGCAAGAGAAATGCATCAGCATCCCTCTGTTAATCGTGATCCCACTCATCTGTGGCTATAAATATCCAAACTTTCACATTTAATGCTTTTATCTTTATTTACAAGCAGCTCAGCAACCCTGAAGAGTCACCATTTAACATTTAGTATAATGACTATTAAAAACTGGAAATATGTAAACGTGGAATTGAAAATGTCAAGAGATGAACCATTCAAGACAACAGAAATACAGTATTACAAAGGGATGCGTTTTCTTTAAAAAATTCCCTGACAATCCTAAACTGATGAGTTGTTTTGCTTTTTGGTAAGGTACCTGGCTTAAATAATAACCATGTTCTTTTTTTTGCAAAATTCTCTAAGCCTGGTATTGCTTTTATTTGAAATTATGTTCAGTGCTGGCTCATGGCCATTTACTTCTATGCGGTAAGGGGTTTGTTATTACCCTTTTATTAAGATGTTTTTTAAACAAAATCCGACCATCTTATTTTTCTTTCCCAGTAGAAATGGTACATTTTGGCTTGCAGTTCTGAAGAGTCTAAACTCTGCCAACTTTACACATACAGCGAAGGGAAAAGAGTGTGTGAGTTCCCATATGCTACTTCGAGCCTCTGAGGAGCAGAATGACGAAGGTCTGTTCAAGGGAGTTAATGAAAAAGGCCAGACACTCCATAATTGAAAGTTTAATCATGAAAGACCTCCAGGCTGGTAGGTGGAGAGCAGGTAAGGTGATCAGGTCATGCAAGACAAAATGAAAATAAATAAATAAATAAATAAAAACACAGTGAAAATCAACAGATGTTCTAGACTGGGTTTGGTGCTGAGTCACATTCTGTCAGATTTCACATTAATATTCAAAGGATCTGCATGAGATCGAGTGACGCGTTAAACCTTGCCAATCGTTTCTGTGAATTATGGTTTAATCTTAACTTCAGATAAAGTTACAGTATATTCAAGAATGTGGTTTGACACGGGTGCAAACATATAAAATGCAAAACAAAGAAAGAAAACACCACAAATTAAGTAAAACTAGCATTACTGTAAAGACAAGGACCAGGAGAAAACAACCATGGGGAGACAATCGAGACTTATATAGGTGTGTTAATTAGAAGACAATGTGATTCAGGTACAGAGATCATAAAACAATGAGAAAAGATACTTTGCATGGAAGCTTCATTTTTTTTTTTGCCATTTAAGAGTAGAACCTAAGAAAACTTCTGTTGAAGCTCTTATTATTTCAAGGGCACTTATAGGCCAGCTGTGCTGAAATAACTTGATCCAGATTAACAGCATTTAGGAGCCTGCAGTGTTCACAGCAAGCCAGTGTTTTCACACAGTCGGGCCACACCTGCTGCTGTGTGCTGTCATCACACTCGAACACTCAGCAGAGTGACCCAAAAAGAGAGCCATTAAACACCTGGCATATATTCTCAGAGTGAGGGAGGGCTAAAAGTGTACGTGTGATTGCATACGCTTTTGCACCAGGTTTCCATGGAGCTCTCTCAAATCAATCAACAACAGAGAAGAACTTTGAAAGTCCAAATATTACTTTTGCAAGATGAATTCTTAGGGGAAATATGTTCTATGCTACTGGAGCACAGTTGCTCAAAGACCTCAAAAGTACTAGAGAAATCATCTGACTAGTTGTGTTCCCATACACACACAAGCTTGTTGGAATCCCGACATGAATGTGAATTCCTATTCTGATTCAACTGCAAGTGGTCTCGTCTGATCTTTCTTGGCATTTGATCAGCAAGTTTGGTAGCTGGTGTAACTTTCACAGCAGGTAGGAATCACCTTTGTGGCACATCAAGGCTGAAATATTCTGGAAATTCTTTTTATCAACAGTTTTGAAAAATGAATACAAAATGTCACAACCGAATTTTGAATCAAAGCATCTGATCGCCTCACAAATTTCCACATATCAGATTTACACTTCACTTGATTTTCTTGCCTGCAGTCTCATATACTGCATTACCCAGACTTTCAAATGCTTTGATTGATTGGTATGTGTCTGTACTGCAGGAACCCATTTCGGTCGTGAAGAGAACAGAGCTCAGCCTTTTCTATTGCCTAATGCTGATGTTCATACGCTGAGCCACATCAAGGCTCTCCTGCTGGGGGTTTGTCACATTTGCTGCCTTTTCTGAGCTACTCAAGTCCCTGACATTATGGGTTTATGTAATATCTTTACCCAGATCTGCCTTTCTTGACCCTTCTCTTGTTTTACATGCTTCCATGTGATGCATTACAGCAAAAGCCTTGTTAAGCTGACCACTAAAGACTTAAATCATTAATGATTACTGAGCAAATGTTAATTATTTGTGGTTCCATGAATGTTGGCAGAAGCACCTAGAATGGCATAAATTCACATATTCACAAGTAGGTATATTTACAAATAGATAATGTAAAAGTTGGGATTTCTTACATTACTCGACCGTGTTCATTTGAAAATCTTTTTTGTTGTAACCAGTTACCAGTGTTTTCGTTTCCTTCTTCTTCTTTTTTAAAAAGTTTGCTTAAAAAAGGTTCCCTGGGTATCTGATTAAGTCTGCAGGTTTGCACTGGGATCCTCTGGGATACAGCAAAGAGATGCACAAGTGAGAGTGTCAGCAAATGGTTAAACATGAGGACAAATAAAAATCATGGACCACTGCATGATGAATTTATAGCACTCCATTATTCATAATGCTTGTGTCCCGATGGGTTAAATTAGGCTACAATTTTGTTTCTTTTTTTGGGAAATAGTACATGGTGTAGCCAAGGTTGAGAAAATGTCAGAGAATTTGCAAACAATACTGACAGTGCTAAGCTTTTTTTTCTCACTGTTTCTGTGAGCATCATGGAAGGGATTATATTTAATAAATAAATAAAAAAAATCTTGTTTAAGCCATACCTGCTTCAGGTTTAAATCCCAATACAGATGGATGCCAACATTTGGAGCACTTGATAGTAAGATCACAACATGTGGCCATGCACACCCATGTCGCTGTGGCACTACTCTGTTTTTAGCTGGTGAAGAAAGTACCAGTGATTACTGTGTAGTATTTTAAATAAGGCACGTGTTCTTAGAAAAGCCTTGTATCTCATTGAGACAAGAACATATTTGTGCTAATAATCCCACTTCTGAAAAGGTCTGAAAAGTCATAATACTTAGAGAAAACTAACACTTTTTTTATTCAAGATGTAATTGTATTTACATTGCATCCTCTACATAATTGCAATTTCTTTGTCAATACACACAGTCGTGTTAAACTTTGGTTCTTGGTTCGGCAACAGTGTTGTGCTTCCTGATTCAGCCATGAGAATCATTTAAATATGTTCTTGAAACAAAAGGCACTGCTGAAGACTCTATGATAAAAATATATAATATAAACTAATTACAAAATATTTTCCAAAATCAAAATAGTGTTAATTTCCCATATGTGTGGAGACTTTTTGGACAGCCTGTAGCTCTAGCAAGCTGAGGGAAATTACTTATGTGGCTGCTATCAACAATCTCAGCATCCTCATCAAGATTTAATACTGCACAGGTTGGAAGGGTTTGCTCGCACTAGCAAGCATAATAATGACTGGTATACATTAGGGGAAATAATGCCAATGATTTGCTGGTCTGTTTTTTACTTCTTTTTGAGTTCTTTTCTGAGCTTACCATGAGAACAAGAGAAATAATTTGTGCCATGATGGTAAATTTGTCCAGGCTGTTAGTTCATCAGATTTGTTCCCTGCAAAGCAATAATACAATTTTTAATTACATTTTCCAATGGATTTGGTGTAATGAGACTAGACCTTGGGGTCAACTCAAATTGCATTCTCAGTTCTTCAGTTTAGCAGTGATTGCCAGACATAAGTGTTACCAGTAGCACATTGTCCAGGCTTGTTTGGGTCAAGTTCAACTTTAAATCAATGCCAAAATTTGCCTGCCTGGTTCAGTATGTGAGCATCAGCATTCTGGGGATTCAGACTTCGACTGCACCAGTGTCAGTGTTGCGACATAGTTTGCAACATGGTTCAGTCACTGTGCTTGTCATATGGGAATAAGGAGTTATGTGTAGGAAAACCAACTACAGCACTAGAAATATGTAGTAACAGAAACTCAGGTAACATAGCAGCTTGAGGGGGGAAAAAGAAAAGCATGCAAGCAGTTTGCAACCAAATCTGATTTTTTATTCAGGTAAAGCCTTTGGAAACTCTTGAGTGGAGACAGCGAGGGAGAACCAATTCGACAGGGAAATATGTATAAACAGAGTAAAACCACCTCCAGCCCCAGTGTTGTTGAGTTAGCAATTTTGCAGATATAGCAGGCTCAGCAGTGAGGAGTTACTTACAGCAAGAGAAGCTTACACTAGTACTACTTATACATAAGCCCAACATCCAATTACATGGTGGGAACTATAGAAAAAAACTTTTGGAAGGAAATGAAAACAGAGAACCTGAGCAGAAAAGTAGAATGAGAGGGTGAATGGCAGAAATCCTAACTCCAGCTACAGACATATATTGCAGTCTTAATAGCCATTAGTGCACAGTAGAAGGACAGAAACCCACTGGACCATGTAAGCTTCAGACCCACCAGTTTGTATACAACAAGGTAGAATCACTGAACACCTTCAGTGGCACATGCCTGTTGTTTGGCTAGATGGTACTCTAGATAGAGATGCAAAAAGCTTGATGGTCAAAGAGAAAGTCAAAGAGAAACAATACAGAGAGGTAAGAGTCACTACTTAGCAACAACAATGAGCAATGAGCTAATAAAGTTAGTAGTGTTAAACAAGGGACTCTTTATAACTGGTTCATAATCCACAAGGCACTAAACATGCCTTTTAAAGATGCTTTAAATGCTTTCTTTGATTGAAGAAACCGGGGAAAGTCCTTAATAAGACCATTTTACAACTACAGTGAAGGGTATTTTAGATGCTCCAATGTAGTAAATCATAGTTATTTGCAGAGTTCCATTTCCCTCTGCTTTTAATAGACACTAAACATCTTCTGAAGGTATTTCAAAGAACAGGTCTGATGCTGTTGCCACAGCAACCTAAAATCTATGAACTCCCATGCAGTTTCCTAGCAGAGCGATGTTGATTCCCGCTTCCCCATCTTCAAGTATGTGCTTTGTAGCACTTCCTTATAGCTCATTGCTTTCTCTTTTTCAAGACAAAAGAGATTCTTTTTTTAAACGTTTTACTATGTGTTATGTAGGACACAGTGTGCTTTTTGCACGTACGCCTTTTAAGTCAATTCCGAAAGGGAAAAAAACTGGATTTGTAGCAGAGCTTGGGTTTTACACAAGATAATTTATCCTTCCTTCCTGTAAGAAGCACAGCTTAGATTAATTTAAAATACAGTTTACATTTAAAATATAAAGTCTAATAAACAACATTTATTTCTTTACCTCTCTCACCACCCTGACTGACACACTAACAGAGGATACAAAACAGACCAGATGAGGTTAACTGGTTAAAATGTTGAAGGTTGTGAGTTTAATAGTTGTGCTGAAGTTCAGAAATCCTGACAGGTCAATAAAACATGTGTTCCTCACTAATCAGAAGCATCAAACTTTTTCAGGAACGGACACAATTTTGCACATTGCGATTTGTTGTGATTGCGATTAAAAACCATTTTGAGATGGTTAACATGGAAATGGAAACAGTTTAGGGAACACAGTAAAAGGAGGTGGTAGCTCAGTGGATAATACGTTGGCCTTCTGATTGGAAGGTCATGGGTTCAAATCCCAGCACCACGAAGCTGAAATTTGCTGTTTCTTTAAACAAGGTCTTTTAACTCCTCAACTTGTATTAATGTAAGTTGTTCCCGATAAAGGTAAATTTCTAAATGACATTGATATAAATGTAGACTAATGAGAACAGTTGATGTGCTTCAAATTTTCAGGTTGTCAGAAATAGAAGAGGTTCAATGATGTACTTTCTACATTTATTACATATACATTATACATTATACTTTATACGTTCCTGTCTGGATTATCCACCAGAAACCTTGAAG